>NC_092336.1:21602500-21817500 GCF_046630445.1 Rutidosis leptorrhynchoides
TTTGGATATATTATGAAATGCTGTACATGCCTGTCAACTGTCGATGTAACGAAAGTTTGTTTTTTCAAAATGAATGCAATGTTTGTAAAATGTATCATATAGAGGTCAATTACCTCGCGATGTAATCAGCTGTTGTGAATCGTTTGTAATCGATATGGACTTCGTCCGGATGGATTAGGATGGGTCGTTTCAGTTGGTATCAGAGCGGTGGTCTTAGCGAACTAGGTCTGCATTAGTGTGTCTAACTGATAAGTTGTTAGGATGCATTAGTGAGTCTGGACTTTGACCATGTCTGCATGTCAAAAGTTTTGCTTATCATTTCGTGTCGAAAATTATCTACTTATCATCTTTCGGAAATTACCTACTTATAATTCCTAGTCTAGACACATTTTACTGCATTGACTGCATGAATAGTATATAGACGAAATTCATATCTTATCGTATCTGCTAATTTACATATTAGCGTATCTGTTATTGTTACCTTTGCCTGACAGCTCCTGTAGATTCATCCGTAACATATGGGATTTTAGTATTGTATATGCATATGTGAATTATGTATTGCAGTGTACTAATCTACATCCTATAATCTATTTCTTATCGAAAATACTTCATCTGAGATGAATCCCACAACCAGTTCGAGTCCCTTAGATTTCGATAGTTATTCCGATAGTTATTCTGACAACTATTCCGACATGTATATTCACCTAAGCTTCGGAAGCAGCGTCACCCGAATGAATCAATCAACCAACCATCCCCAATTCATATGATGAGTTCATAGTCGATTTAATTAATGAAGACGAGAAGAAGGCAATCCTTTCCATCAACCAAATTCACCTCTTGGTGAAGAACCTGAAGCACTTACCGACGAACCACATTGAAACACCATTTTCACCCTCATTTCCCGAATATCTCACCACGATTATATTCTATCTAAAATTCTAAACCTTATTCATCCATTCGTTCCAACTGACAATCATCCCGGAGTAATACAAGAAGTCAGCAAACTTAGCGCCCGAGTTATAGTCTTGGAAAAATATGGTGCAAAAATTTACTAGCTTCAGCAACATCACTGGCACCAACAGTACCACCAACATCAATACCAGTACCACCAACAACCTAAGTTTCAACATTACATGCCTCAACATCTCATTATGTACCCCGAGCATAATCATCATTCTACGTATCATTTTACATCATTTATCTTCGTTCGACATGGCGATTATGAAATCTCTAATGTTTTAGAGATTATATATTCTAGTTCTAACGGTAAACCAAATGAGTTTAATATCATATTAAATCAATGAATCCATGATTACATCTGAAGAAAATATATATGTATATATACTTTCATAAAGATTGTAATTAAAAATTCTTTCGTACAAAGTGTTAATCGTGAAAATATTTTAACGGGTAGGTAATACCCGAGGAATATTCAGATTTCACATTAATAAATTACACTGTACATTCTTCGAAGCTGATTCAACAGTCGTTTACTATCCTACTTACATCCACCGATATGTGTATCCATTCACCGCAGAATAACCATTTTTTTATTCAAATTCATATTTGGATTTTGATTTATCATAATCCAACAAGTGGCATAATGAAGAAAACATTGGACAAAATAAAATTTGTTAGAAACAAACAAATTAACTATGAGAAATTTTGTTAAGAATCCACGCTAACTGTTTTCAGCTAACTTTTCCTAGCTAACTGATTACATTTTATTTATCGCAGTTTATTTATCGCAATTTAATTATCGCAATTTTATTTATCGTCATTTAATTTCTGTTATTTACTTTACGCACTTTATTTATCGTCATTTAAATTCTGTTATTTATTTTACGCACTTTAAATGTCGGGACACGTATACAAGGTTTTTACATATCATATCGACCCATATATATATATTATTTGGAATAACCATAGACACTCTATATGCAGTAATGCGGGAGTTAGCTATACAGGGTTGAGGTTGATTCTACAATAATATATATAGTTTAAGTTGTGATCGAGTCTGAGACATGTACACGGGTCACGATACGTATTAATCAATTCGAATATTATATAGTAAACTATATATGAATTATTATTTGTACACTGTTAACTGTGGACTATCAACATTGGACAATTAAAATGAATTAAAATATTGATTATAACATATGAAACTAAACAATTCTTCAAGTTTGCCACTTGATTTCATTCTAAACTTCATTAGTATCTTAACGATTACAATCAGCGTTTAAACCTTTCATGATTTTTAAAAACACCTCAATTGAAAGGATGAACTAACCGCACTTCATCTATGGAAGAAAAGATTGACGCATATAGTTATGCACCTGAAAACTCCACGACCCTAAGTAAAAGTTTAACACGTGTCTGTGTTAGCTCCTTTGGCATTGTTATTACCGAAAATAACATTGCAACTCTTTTTCAAATTAGCCAATTTTATCACAGCTTTAACAAAACAACTTCAACTTCCATTCGAATTAGCCTTATTATAACCTCGATATATAAGTTTGCCTGTCGTCATCGTTACTGAAGAACCGTTTATATTTCACCACATCAGCAGTAAAATTACCAGCAACTTCAATGAATTTGGATTTTCCAAAAAATCATTATATTCATTGAAACCCCATCTTGTATTCATCTATACCCTGTAACAATAATTGCCATACCAATTACTGGGAAACAGCAATCAGTATTTCAAATCTCGTAGCATTTCTACATCAATAGGTATATGTATACCATTAACAATTATCTCCTAGAATTATGATCTTCAATTCAGAAATTTTGAAAAGGCACCCAGTTTACGAATCGATACTCTGAATGTTGAAAAAGCTGAATGAAGCAGCAGAAACTGTAGGGAACCGTAAACGACCTTAGTCGTCAGAAGTTTGATGATAAAGAATAATATGTTGGAAAAGCTCAGAAACGTTGGAACTGGAAAACGGATAGAGTTAACCATGAAGAAGACCAAGGACAAATACAAGGACCATACCCTATATTCAAAGAATCCAGATAATTCTGGATCCGTTGAAATCTTTAGAGAATATCTTGTTCCGAAGTCATGTTAAAATCTTGCGGAAAATCTTTCTCCATCAACCATCGAACTTAGAAATTCCAAAATATCATCATCAATATTTTCGATATTTCTGAGGATATTTTCATAAATATTCTAGTCTGAAATTATATACCTCTTCGTGCTTCCTGTGTATCATTATATTGGAAACATTCAATAGAAAATTTAGTACCTAAAAGTGAATTATGCGAAACTATGAAGGAAGCCGTGGACAAATCACAAAGAATAAGTTTGACTTCAAAGAATCCAAATGATTCAATGCCTGCTAAAGTCTTTAGCGAATATCTTGCTCTTTACTCTAAACCCTTGCGGACAGTAGTTTCTATCATCCTCTGATCTTAGATATTCCGAGATATTATCGTATCTTTCGTTATAAATATCCTCGATATTTCTGAATATATTTTCATAACTAATCTTACCTGAAATCATTAATCTCTTCATGCTATCAGTATTACATCATATAGAAACTGTTAGTTTCTATATTCTGTAAACTTTCGAGCTTAAAATATGAATGTTATTGAGTAATGTTGGGAACTGCTGCATGAGTTAGTATAATATAATGACACTTGATCAACGTGATTATATCACAGTAAGTCATGCTGAGTTTCTAATGGGACGTGATGATTCACAGATTCTAACGTCATCACGTGCCATGTTACATAACTCTTTCATTCTACTTAATTTCTGAACATATCAAGAAAATATATTCTTGATAGTTCTATTCTCAGTGATTCTGGAAATTTGACAAATCAAATCGTGCTAATACGTTCTTTCTTGTTTAAGAACATGATGTTCATTCAAAACTCCATACTTATGAATTCTGGACTGTTACTCGCTTTACTAGAGGTTGAGAAGATAATAAAAAGGTAAGGAGCTCCAAAATATAAGAGAAAATATAAAGCCCAATAACAACACGGAAGTTACAAACCGTGGATATTAATACGAATAGCAATATAAAGACATGGTATAATTAAGAATAGTATCACCCCAAGGTAATAGTAGAAGTAATCAGATTCTTCTGTTGGAAGATTGAAAAGAAGGATGACAGAAAAGATAATTAGAAAAATATCAAGGATTAGAACCGGATTAAGCATTTTCACAATCTTTTGGATGTATGAACTAAGAAAGAAAGTATAAGAATGGTGAGAATAATGGAACAGAAGAGTTTAATTTACAATAGGAATATCAGACAGAGTAATCGAGGCAGATCACCGTATTAAATTATAGAGATCTTAATTTCTTTATTCGCCGAAGAATCAAATCTTTTAGATTTCGAAGATTTTCTTTGAAATCCCTTGAATTCCGAAATTCAACCATGATTAGTGAAGAGTTATGATGAAACTTGTCTATCTCATTTCACTATTAAGTGATAGCTTCACTCGTACTCTTCGAATAATCGAATTATTTTATCTTTATTACTCAATGATGATAAAACTCTACTTATCAAATCATATTCGTCATGAAAACATTTTTATTGTTAGCCATGACCACCTCACTCAAATTTCAGGACGAAATTTCTTTAACGGGTAGGTACTGTGATGACCAGGGAATTTTCGACCAAATTTAAACTTAATCTTTATATGTTCCCGACACGATAAGCAAAGTCTATAATGTTGAGTCTCGAAAACTTTGAACTGTGTTCATGTATGCATTTACCCTTTGACCATTCTCGACGATTCAAGAACAATTAGTTGTAAATAATTTCATATATATTTATCTATATATATAAAATAATAATTTGAAATATTATTTGATATAATATATGATTTAATTTTGAGAAATAAATATATAAAATAATATGAGATATAATGAAAACTATTATTACAAATATATATATATATATATATATATATATATATATATATATATATATATATATATATATATATAAATACTACTTGTAAATATATAAAAATAATATTAAATCTATTTGTTTAAAAAATATATAACATATATTATGTGGTAAAACTTGTTATTTAAAAAATGATTATATATTTAGAGAGAGAAAATGAAATATGAATGATTTCGAGCTTAATAAGTAAACGTCAGTAACACTCGGTTGACGTTTTGTTAATTTTAATATAGATATAGTACATGTTCATGAGGGATTGAAATAAAAGTTGGACTGTAAATTGATTACGAAGATTTTAGATTTGTTAAATATATTTTTACCTTTTTAAGTTTAAATATTAGTACTCCGTACATATAAATTGGAACAAAAAATAAATAATTATCGAATCTTTTTAATCAGGTTTCAAACCGTTAATGAGTGAAATAATTAAATATATTTAATCTAAAAATTTGGGATTTTTAGGGACACTTTTATACATTAACTGTTTAGCAATGGATACGATATAGCCTTCCGTGAAGAAGTGTCGGCAGAAGAAAATTCACATGTACACATTACTGTTTCAATCATTCACTTGTTAATTAATATAATATAATTATTATTAATAATAAATATTATATATAATACATAACATATATCTATATAGATATGAGTGAGTATCAAAGAGAGGGAGAAAAGGAAACCACCGGCTACCAGACTCGGCCACCACCAGTCACCACCGGAGCATCACTCCGGCATACACCACACGCCACCACCTTCTACAATTAAACCACCTTCAAACCATCATCATCACCTTAATATTTGAAAGTGTTTCATTTTTGTTGTTGTTTGTTCTTATCGTGATCAACCAAAACCACCATTATCGAACACCCACCACTATTCATCATCACCTTCAAAAATCACCATCATCGAACACCTTCACTTTCATTAACCACCACCTTCATTATCTATCACCACCTCCTTCAACTACTAACACCATGGAACTGTCATCATTCACCACCATAACATCACCCAACAATTTGTTATATTCAGCCCCCTGTCTTGCAGCCAAGAACCACCGGAAAACACCAATAAACCACCACCATTGAAACCCAAGACCACGACAAACCAAGGACAGCTGCTACTAAGTTGAATCTGGTTTCTGCTACATCTGTTACCACAAACCACCAAGGATCATCCAAACACCACCATCTATCATGTATAACCACTGCCACATGGTAATTTTTTTTTTCTGTTTTCTGTTTACATCGAATACCATTCAACCATATCTATTAAATCATCACAAGCTGCTAATCGACACTGTTTTGTTACCGTTCGAAAATTAACCTGCAACTATGAACAAAAACGACGATAAACATTGAGAAGTATAAACGATGATTATGATGGTGATAGTGATGCTGTAACATTAGTATTTAATAATGATTAAGAATGATGATGACGAGTTTCGAAGAAGATAAACAGTGATTAGAATGATGGATAATAATTATGATCGAACTAGATGATCATGATTATGATGATGATAGAATCACGATGTTATTAAAGAACGAAGCATGATGATAATGGTGGACATGGCTACCCCACTTCTCAAACCCTATTCCGTTCCATTTTTTTTCTCTATAAACCGAACATTTTTTTCCTGTCGTATGGAATCATATTTGATGGGGCTTGTTTATTTGACTCTTGGACCGAATTAAAGCTTGGGCCGAAGTTTACAAGTTAGGCCGTGATTGGTTTTTACATTGGGTCGAATATTCATTGTTGGGCTATGATCTATTTTCAGTTGGGCTGAATAGCTTACGGATTAAGTACATTAAATTCTTACCTTTGATTAGAAAAGCAGAGATGGAGGAGTGGTGTGGGGTGTTTCCAGATGAGCGAGTAGTCACGGGTTCAATCCCTACTAGTGACATTTTAATTTTTAAAGCTTTGTTTAAGGTAGTTTTTCATTACAAAAATTCATAATTGTTATTATTAATTATTAATATTATTACTTGTATTATTATTATTATTATTGTTATTATTATTATTATAATTACTAACATAAGTATTAGTTATCATTTATTATTATTATCATTACAATTATGATTATTATTATTATTACAATTAATATTATTACTTGTATTATTATTATTATTATTATTATTATTATTATTATTATTATTATTATTATTATTATTATTATTATTTTTATTTTTACAAACATAAGATATTTATATAAAAATATATATTACATATATCCTAAGTATACTAATATTAGATTTTTAATATATTAACTAATATAATATTATTAATCTCACATTTATTAAAGTATACATATCATATAAGTATTATAACAAATAATAAGGATTAATATAATAATATATAAGGATATTAATCTATATATATTATGAAATATATATTAAACTTAGTTGATTAATACTACAATGTATTAATATATATACTTGATATAGGTTCATGAATCCGAGGCCAACCCTGCATTGTTCGATATAGTCATATGTATTTTTACTACAAAATACATTAGGTGAGTTTCATTTGCTCCCTTTTTACTCATTATATTTTTGGGCTGAGAATACATGCAAATGCTTTATTAACTGTTTTACAATATTTATATGCGTGAGTTTCATTTACCTTTTTACCCTTTATATTTTTGGGCTGAGAATACATGCACAATTTTTATAAATATTTTTACGAAATAGACACGAGTAATCAAAACTTCATTATATGGTTGAATGATCGAAATCGAATATGCCCCTTTGTATTAAGTCTGGTAATCTAAGAATTAGGGAACATACACCCTAATTGACGCGAGCTCTAAAGATAGATCTATCGGGCCCAACATGAAATGTCCCGTTCTTATTGATTAAAAACGTTCCATATTAATTGATTTCGTTGCGAGGTTTTGACCTCTATATGAGACGTTTTTCAAAGACTGCATTCATTTTTAAACAAACCATAACCTTTATTTCATCAATAAAGGTTTAAAAAGCTTTACGTAGATTATCAAATAATGATAATCTAAAATATCCTGTTTACACACGACCATTACATAATGGTTTACAATACAAATATGTTACAACAAAATAAGTTTCTTGAATGCAGTTTTTACACAATATCATACAAGCATGGACTCCAAATCTTGTCCTTATTTAAGTATGCGACATCGGAAGCTCTTAATAATCACCTGAGAATAAACATGCTTAAAACGTCAACAAAAATGTTGGTGAGTTATAGGTTTAACCTATATATATCAAATCGTAACAATAGACCACAAGATTTCATATTTCAATACACATCCCATACATAGAGATAAAAATCATTCATATGGTGAACACCTGGTAACCGACAATAACAAGATGCATATAAGAATATCCCCATCATTCCGGGACACCCTTCGGATATGATATAAATTTCGAAGTACTAAAGCATCTGGTACTTTGGATGGGGTTTGTTAGGCCCAATAGATCTATCTTTAGGATTCGCGTCAATTAGGGTGTCTGTTCCCAAATTCTTAGATTACCAGACTTATTAAAAAGGGGCATATTCGATTTCGATAATTCAACCATAGAATGTAGTTTCACGTACTTGTGTCTATTTTGTAAATCATTTATAAAACCTGCATGTATTCTCATCCCAAAAATATTAGATTTTTAAAAGTGGGACTATAACTCACTTTCACAGATTTTTACTTCGTCGGGAAGTAAGACTTGGCCACTGGTTGATTCACGAACCTATAACAATATATACATATATATCAAAGAATGTTCAAAATATATTTACAACACTTTTAATATATTTTGATGTTTTAAGTTTATTAAGTCAGCTGTCCTCGTTAGTAACCTACAACTAGTTGTCCACAGTTAGATGTACAGAAAATAAATGGATAAATATTATCTTGAATCAATCCACGACCCAGTGTATACGTATCTCAGTATTGATCACAACTCAAACTATATATATTTTGGAATCAACCTCAACCCTGTATAGCTAACTCCAACATTCACATATAGAGTGTCTATGGTTGTTCCGAAATATATATAGATGTGTCGACATGATAGGTCGAAACATTGTATACGTGTCTATGGTATCTCAAGATTACATAATATACAATACAAGTTGATTAAGTTATGGTTGGAATAGATTTGTTACCAATTTTCACGTAGCTAAAATGAGAAAAATTATCCAATCTTGTTTTACCCATAACTTCTTCATTTTAAATCCGTTTTGAGTGAATCAAATTGCTATGGTTTCATATTGAACTCTATTTTATGAATCTAAACAGAAAAGTATAGGTTTATAGTCGGAAAAATAAGTTACAAGTCGTTTTTGTAAAGGTAGTCATTTCAGTCGAAAGAACGACGTCTAGATGACCATTTTAGAAAACATACTTCCACTTTGAGTTTAACCATAATTTTTGGATATAGTTTCATGTTCATAATAAAAATCATTTTCTCAGAATAACAACTTTTAAATCAAAGTTTATCATAGTTTTTAATTAACTAACCCAAAACAGCCCGCGGTGTTACTACGACGGCGTAAATCCAGTTTTACGGTGTTTTTCGTGTTTCCAGGTTTTAAATCATTAAGTTAGCATATCATATAGATATAGAACATGTGTTTAGTTGATTTTAAAAGTCAAGTTAGAAGGATTAACTTTTGTTTGCGAACAAGTTTAGAATTAACTAAACTATGTTCTAGTGATTACAAGTTTAAACCTTCGAATAAGATAGCTTTATATGTATGAATCGAATGATGTTATGAACATCATTACTACCTTAAGTTCCTTGGATAAACCTACTGGAAAAGAGAAAAATGGATCTAGCTTCAATGGATCCTTGGATGGCTCGAAGTTCTTGAAGCAGAATCATGACACGAAAACAAGTTCAAGTAAGATCATCACTTGAAATAAGATTGTTATAGTTATAGAAATTGAACCAAAGTTTGAATATGATTATTACCTTGTATTAGAATGATAACCTACTGTAAGAAACAAATATTTCTTGAGGTTGGATGATCACCTTACAAGATTGGAAGTGAGCTAGCAAACTTGAAAGTATTCTTGATTTTATGAAACTAGAACTTTTTGAATTTATGAAGAACACTTAGAACTTGAAGATAGAACTTGAGAGAGATCACTTAGATGAAGAAAATTGAAGAATGAAAGTGTTTGTAGGTGTTTTTGGTCGTTGGTGTATGGATTAGATATAAAGGATATGTAATTTTGTTTTCATGTAAATAAGTCATGAATGATTACTCATATTTTTGTAATTTTATGAGATATTTCATGCTAGTTGCCAAATGATGGTTCCCACATGTGTTAGGTGACTCACATGGGCTGCTAAGAGCTGATCATTGGAGTGTATATACCAATAGTACATACATCTAAAAGCTGTGTATTGTACGAGTACGAATACGGGTGCATACGAGTAGAATTGTTGATGAAACTGAACGAGGATGTAATTGTAAGCATTTTTGTTAAGTAGAAGTATTTTGATAAGTGTATTGAAGTCTTTCAAAAGTGTATAAATACATATTAAAACACTACATGTATATACATTTTAACTGAGTCGTTAAGTCATCGTTAGTCGTTACATGTAAATGTTGTTTTGAAACCTTTAGGTTAACGATCTTGTTAAATGTTGTTAACCCAATGTTTATAATATCAAAAGAGATTTTAAATTATTATATTATCATGATATTATGATGTACGAATATCTCTTAATATGATATATATACATTAAATGTCGTTACAACGATAATCGTTACATATATGTCTCGTTTAAAAATCATTAAGTTAGTAGTCTTGTTTTTACATATGTAGTTCATTGTTAATATACTTAATGATATGTTTACTTATCATAGTATCATGTTAACTATATATATATATCCATATATATGTCATCATATAGTTTTTACAAGTTTTAACGTTCGTGAATCACCGGTCAACTTGGGTGGTCAATTGTCTATATGAAACATATTTCAATTAATCAAGTCTTAACAAGTTTGATTGCTTAACATGTTGGAAACATTTAATCATGTAAATATCAATCTCAATTAATATATATAAACATGGAAAAGTTCGGGTCACTACAGTACCTACCCGTTAAATAAATTTCGTCCCGAAATTTTAAGCTGTTGAAGGTGTTGACGAATCTTCTGGAAATAGATGCGGGTATTTCTTCTTCATCTGATCTTCACGCTCCCAGGTGAACTCGGGTCCTCTACGAGCATTCCATCGAACCTTAACAATTGGTATCTTGTTTTGCTTAAGTCTTTTAACCTCACGATCCATTATTTCGACGGGTTCTTCGATGAATTGGAGTTTTTCGTTGATTTGGATTTCATCTAACGGAATAGTGAGATCTTCTTTAGCAAAACATTTCTTCAAATTCGAGACGTGGAAAGTGTTATGTACAGCCGCGAGTTGTTGAGGTAACTCAAGTCGGTAAGCTACTGGTCCGACACGATCAATAATCTTGAATGGTCCAATATACCTTGGATTTAATTTCCCTCGTTTACCAAATCGAACAACGCCTTTCCAAGGTGAAACTTTAAGCATGACCATCTCTCCAATTTCAAATTCTATATCTTTTCTTTTAATGTCAGCGTAGCTCTTTTGTCGACTTTGGGCGGTTTTCAACCGTTGTTGAATTTGGATGATCTTCTCGGTAGTTTCTTGTATAATCTCCGGACCCGTAATCTGTCTATCCCCCACCTCACTCCAACAAATTGGAGACCTGCACTTTCTACCATAAAGTGCTTCAAACGGCGCCATCTCAATGCTTGAATGGTAGCTGTTGTTGTAGGAAAATTCTGCTAACGGTAGATGTCGATCCCAACTGTTTCCGAAATCAATAACACATGCTCGTAGCATGTCTTCAAGCGTTTGTATCATCCTTTCGCTCTGCCCATCAGTTTGTGGATGATAGGCAGTACTCATGTCTAGACGAGTTCCTAATGCTTGCTGTAATGTCTGCCAGAATCTTGAAATAAATCTGCCATCCCTATCAGAGATAATAGAGATTGGTATTCCATGTCTGGAGACGACTTCCTTCAAATACAGTCGTGCTAACTTCTCCATCTTGTCATCTTCTCTTATTGGTAGGAAGTGTGCTGATTTGGTGAGACGATCAACTATTACCCAAATAGTATCAAAACCACTTGCAGTCCTTGGCAATTTAGTGATGAAATCCATGGTAATGTTTTCCCATTTCCATTCCGGGATTTCGGGTTGTTGAAGTAGACCTGATGGTTTCTGATGCTCAGCTTTGACCTTAGAATACGTCAAACATTCTCCTACGTATTTAGCAACATCGGCTTTCATACCCGGCCACCAAAAATGTTTCTTGAGATCCTTGTACATCTTCCCCGTTCCAGGATGTATTGAGTATCTGGTTTTATGAGCTTCTCTAAGTACCATTTCTCTCATATCTCCAAATTTTGGTACCCAAATCCTTTCAGCCCTATACCGGGTTCCGTCTTCCCGAATATTAAGATGCTTCTCCGATCCTTTGGGTATTTCATCCTTTAAATTTCCCTCTTTTAAAACTCCTTGTTGCGCCTCCTTTATTTGAGTAGTAATGTTATTATGAATCATTATATTCATAGATTTTACTCGAATGGGTTCTCTGTCCTTCCTGCTCAAGGCATCGGCTACCACATTTGCCTTCCCCGGGTGGTAACGAATCTCAAAGTCGTAATCATTCAATAATTCAATCCACCTACGCTGCCTCATATTCAGTTGTTTCTGATTAAATATGTGTTGAAGACTTTTGTGGTCGGTATATATAATACTTTTGACCCCATATAAGTAGTGCCTCCAAGTCTTTAATGCAAAAACAACCGCGCCTAATTCCAAATCATGCGTCGTATAATTTTGTTCGTGAATCTTCAATTGTCTAGACGCATAAGCAATCACCTTCGTTCGTTGCATTAATACACAACCGAGACCTTGCTTTGATGCGTCACAATAAATCACAAAATCATCATTCCCTTCAGGCAATGACAATATAGGTGCCGTAGTTAGCTTTTTCTTCAATAACTGAAACGCTTTCTCTTGTTCATCATTCCATTCAAATTTCTTCCCTTTATGCGTTAATGCAGTCAAGGGTTTTGCTATTCTGGAAAAGTCTTGGATGAACCTTCTGTAGTAACCAGCTAGTCCTAAAAACTGGCGTATGTGTTTTGGAGTTTTCGGGGTTTCCCACTTTTCAACAGTTTCTATCTTTGCCGGATCCACCTTAATACCTTCTTTGTTCACTATGTGACCGAGGAATTGAACTTCTTCCAACCAAAATGCACACTTTGAAAACTTAGCGTACAATTCTTCCTTCCTCAATACTTCTAACACCTTTCTCAAATGTTCACCGTGTTCTTGGTCATTCTTTGAGTAAATAAGTATGTCATCAATGAAAACAATGACAAACTTGTCAAGGTATGGTCCACACACTCGGTTCATAAGGTCCATGAACACAGCTGGTGCATTAGTTAAACCAAACGGCATGACCATAAACTCGTAATGACCGTAACGTGTTCTGAAAGCAGTCTTTGGAATATCATCTTCTTTCACCCGCATTTGATGATACCCGGAACGTAAGTCAATCTTTGAATAAACAGACGAGCCTTGTAGTTGATCAAATAAGTCGTCGATTCTCGGTAGTGGGTAGCGGTTCTTGATGGTAAGTTTGTTCAACTCTCGGTAGTCGATACACAACCTGAATGTACCATCTTTCTTCTTGACAAACAAAACAGGAGCTCCCCATGGTGATGTGCTTGGTCGAATGAAACCACGCTCTAAAAGTTCTTGTAATTGGCTTTGTAGTTCTTTCATCTCGCTGGGTGCGAGTCTGTAAGGAGCACGAGCTATTGGTGCAGCTCCTGGTACAAGATCTATTTGAAATTCAACGGATCGATGTGGGGGTAATCTCGGTAATTCTTTCGGAAATACATCGGGAAATTCTTTTGCAATGGGAACATCATTGATGCTCTTTTCTTCAGTTTGTACTTTCTCGACGTGTGCTAGAACAGCATAGCAACCTTTTCTTATTAGTTTTTGTGCCTTCAAATTACTAATAAGATGTAGCTTCGTGTTGCCCTTTTCTCCGTACACCATTAAGGGTTTTCCTTTTTCTCGTATAATGCGAATTGCATTTTTGTAACAAACGATCTCCGCTTTCACTTCTTTCAACCAGTCCATACCGATTATCACATCAAAACTCCCTAACTCTACTGGTATCAAATCAATCTTAAATGTTTCGCTAACCAGTTTAATTTCTCGATTCCGACATATATTATCTGCTGAAATTAATTTACCATTTGCTAATTCGAGTAAAAATTTACTATCCAAAGGCGTCAATGGACAACTTAATTTAGCACAAAAGTCTCTACTCATATAGCTTCTATCCGCACCCGAATCAAATAAAACGTAAGCAGATTTATTGTCAATAAGAAACGTACCCGTAACAAGCTCCGGGTCTTCCTGTGCCTCTACCGCATTAATATTGAAAACTCTTCCACGGCCTTGTCCATTCGTGTTCTCCTGGTTCGGGCAATTTCTAATAATGTGGCCTGGTTTTCCACATTTATAACAAACTACATTGGCATAACTTGCTCCGACACTACTTGCTCCGCCATTACTCATTCCGACACCATTTGTTCCTTTCGTTCTATTAACCCCTGGTCCGTAGACCTCACACTTCGCCGCGCTATGACCATTTCTTTTACACTTGTTGCAAAATTTGGTGCAGAACCCCGAGTGATTCTTTTCACACCTTTGGCATAGTTGCTTCTGATTGTTGTTGTTGTTGCGGTTATTATTGTTGTTGGGATGATTATTGTAGTTGTTGTTGTTGTTGTTGTTGTTGTTGGGCCGTTTGTTGTAGTTGCGATTGATGTTGCGATTGTTGGGATAATTGTTGCGATTATTGTTGTAATTGCTGTTGTTGTTGTATTGGTGATTCTTATCACCGTTTTCCTCCCACTTTCTTTTGACTTGCTTCACATTGGCCTCTTCAGCAGTCTGTTCTTTAATTCTTTCTTCAATCTGGTTCACTAGTTTGTGAGCCATTCTACATGCCTGTTGTATGGAGGCGGGCTCGTGTGAACTTATATCTTCTTGGATTCTTTCCGGTAATCCTTTCACAAACGCGTCGATCTTCTCTTCCTCATCTTCGAATGCTCCCGGACACAATAGGCACAATTCTGTGAATCGTCTTTCGTACGTGGTAATATCAAATCCTTGGGTTCGTAACCCTCTAAGTTCTGTCTTGAGCTTATTGACCTCGGTTCTGGGACGGTACTTCTCGTTCATCAAGTGCTTGAATGCTGACCACGGTAGTGCGTACGCATCATCTTGTCCCACTTGCTCTAGATAGGTATTCCACCATGTTAACGCAGAACCTGTGAAGGTATGCGTAGCGTACTTCACTTTGTCCTCTTCAGTACACTTACTTATGGCAAACACCGATTCAACCTTCTCGGTCCACCGTTTCAATCCGATCGGTCCTTCGGTTCCATCAAATTCCAAAGGTTTGCAGGCAGTGAATTCTTTGTAGGTGCATCCTACACGATTTCCTGTACTGCTAGATCCAAGGTTATTGTTGGTATGTAGCGCAGCCTGTACTGCGGCTATGTTTGAAGCTAGAAAAGTACGGAATTCCTCTTCATTCATATTCACGGTGTGTCGAGTAGTCGGTGCCATTTCCTTCAAAATAGTTAAATGGAACAAGTTAATCATACAGAATATTAAGAGTAGTTAATAGTATTTCGTAGCATAATATGAACTCATTTATAAAAGCTTTTTCTTCATATTAGCGTTTTATAAGTTTAAATTCGGGTAGTACCTACCCGTTAAGTTCATACTTAGTAGCTAATATACAATTCAACTACTACAATTCTATATGAAAAACTGATTATAATAATATTTCGCGTTCAAACTTTTATACAATATTTTACAAACTTACAATACCGCTTATTTTACATAAAGCATGAAATATAGCACACAATAACTTTGATACAAGATAGTTGTGAAGACAATTCTAGCTAGTACACAAGTCGTTCAGCAAAGGCAATAAAGACACGTAATTCATACGTCCAGAAACAAGTCATGCATTCTGGTTTTACTAGGACTACTTCCCATCCTTGGTCTTGTGCAACATAACCGTTATGGCCGTTGATAAGACAGCGTGTTGTAACGTCATCAAAAGGACGAGGGTTACGTAATGTCCAACAGTCCCGTAATAATCTAAAAACCTCATTTCTTACCCCAATTACCGACTCCGTCACTTGTGGAAACGTTTTGTTTAATAGTTGTAGCCCGATGTTCTTGTTCTCACTTTGGTGAGAAGCGAACATTACTAATCCGTAAGCATAACATGCTTCTTTATGTTGCATGTTAGCCGCTTTTTCTAAATCACGAAGTCCAATATTCGGATATATTGAGTCAAAATAATTTCTTAACCCATTGCGTAAAATAGCATTTGGGTTCCCCGCAATATATGCGTCAAAGTAAACACATCGTAACTTATGGGTTTCCCAATGTGATATCCCCCATCTTTCAAACGAAAGTCTCTTATAAACCAAGACATTCTTGGAACGTTCTTCGAATGTCTTACAAACTGATCTCGCCTTAAATAGTTGTGCCGAAGAATTCTGGCCGACTCTAGACAAGATTTCATCAATCATGTCTCCGGGTAGGTCTCTTAAAATATTGGGTTGTCTATCCATTTTGTGTTTTTAAACTGTAAAATAGACAAGAGTTAGATTCATAAAAAAATACTTATTAATACAAGCAATTTTTACATATATCATAAAGCATAAGAACACTATATTACATATATTACACCACACGAATACAACTATCTTATTCCGACTCGCTCGTTTCTTCTTCTTCGGTTTTGGTTCGTTTTGCCAAGTTTCTAGGGATATATGATGTTCCCCTAATACGAGCCGTCGTTGTCCACATTGGTTTAGAAAAACCTGGTGGTTTAGAGGTTCCCGGGTCATTGTTACAACTTAAGGACTTCGGGGGTTGACGATACATATAAAGTTCATCGGGGTTGGAATTAGATTTCTCTATTTTTATGCCCTTTCCCTTATTATTTTCTTTAGCCTTTTTAAATTCAGTTGGGGTAATTTCTATAACATCATCGGAATTCTCGTCGGAATCCGATTCATCGGAGAATTGGTAATCCTCCCAATATTTTGCTTCCTTGGCGGAAACACCATTGACCATAATTAACTTTGGTCGGTTGGTTGAGGATTTTCTTTTACTTAACCGTTTTATTATTTCCCCCACCGGTTCTATTTCTTCATCCGGTTCCGATTCTTCTTCCGGTTCCGATTCTTCTTCCGGTTCCGACTCTTCTTCCGGTTCCTCTTCGGGAACTTGTGAATCAGTCCACAAATCATTCCAATTTACATTTGACTCTTCATTATTATTAGGTGAGTCAATGGGACTTGTTCTAGAGGTAGACATCTATCACATAATATCAAACACGTTAAGAGATTAATATATCACATAATATTCATATGTTAAAAAATATATAGTTTCCAACAAAAATATTAAGCAATCATTTTTAAAAAAAAACACGGTCGAAGTCCAGACTCACTAATGCATCCTAACAAACTCGATAAGACACACTAATGCAAATTTTCTGGTTCTCTAAGACCAACGCTCGGATACCAACTGAAATGTCCCGTTCTTATTGATTAAAAACGTTCCATATTAATTGATTTCGTTGCGAGGTTTTGACCTCTATATGAGACGTTTTTCAAAGACTGCATTCATTTTTAAACAAACCATAACCTTTATTTCATCAATAAAGGTTTAAAAAGCTTTACGTAGATTATCAAATAATGATAATCTAAAATATCCTGTTTACACACGACCATTACATAATGGTTTACAATACAAATATGTTACAACAAAATAAGTTTCTTGAATGCAGTTTTTACACAATATCATACAAGCATGGACTCCAAATCTTGTCCTTATTTAAGTATGCGACATCGGAAGCTCTTAATAATCACCTGAGAATAAACATGCTTAAAACGTCAACAAAAATGTTGGTGAGTTATAGGTTTAACCTATATATATCAAATCGTAACAATAGACCACAAGATTTCATATTTCAATACACATCCCATACATAGAGATAAAAATCATTCATATGGTGAACACCTGGTAACCGACAATAACAAGATGCATATAAGAATATCCCCATCATTCCGGGACACCCTTCGGATATGATATAAATTTCGAAGTACTAAAGCATCCGGTACTTTGGATGGGGTTTGTTAGGCCCAATAGATCTATCTTTAGGATTCGCGTCAATTAGGGTGTCTGTTCCCAAATTCTTAGATTACCAGACTTAATAAAAAGGGGCATATTCGATTTCGATAATTCAACCATAGAATGTAGTTTCACGTACTTGTGTCTATTTTGTAAATCATTTATAAAACCTGCATGTATTCTCATCCCAAAAATATTAGATTTTTAAAAGTGGGACTATAACTCACTTTCACAGATTTTTACTTCGTCGGGAAGTAAGACTTGGCCACTGGTTGATTCACGAACCTATAACAATATATACATATATATCAAAGAATGTTCAAAATATATTTACAACACTTTTAATATATTTTGATGTTTTAAGTTTATTAAGTCAGCTGTCCTCGTTAGTAACCTACAACTAGTTGTCCACAGTTAGATGTACAGAAAATAAATCGATAAATATTATCTTGAATCAATCCACGACCCAGTGTATACGTATCTCAGTATTGATCACAACTCAAACTATATATATTTTGGAATCAACCTCAACCCTGTATAGCTAACTCCAACATTCACATATAGAGTGTCTATGGTTGTTCCGAAATATATATAGATGTGTCGACATGATAGGTCGAAACATTGTATACGTGTCTATGGTATCTCAAGATTACATAATATACAATACAAGTTGATTAAGTTATGGTTGGAATAGATTTGTTACCAATTTTCACGTAGCTAAAATGAGAAAAATTATCCAATCTTGTTTTACCCATAACTTCTTCATTTTAAATCCGTTTTGAGTGAATCAAATTGCTATGGTTTCATATTGAACTCTATTTTATGAATCTAAACAGAAAAGTATAGGTTTATAGTCGGAAAAATAAGTTACAAGTCGTTTTTGTAAAGGTAGTCATTTCAGTCGAAAGAACTACGTCTAGATGACCATTTTAGAAAACATACTTCCACTTTGAGTTTAACCATAATTTTTGGATATAGTTTCATGTTCATAATAAAAATCATTTTCTCAGAATAACAACTTTTAAATCAAAGTTTATCATAGTTTTTAATTAACTAACCCAAAACAGCCCGCGGTGTTACTACGACGGCGTAAATCCAGTTTTACGGTGTTTTTCGTGTTTCCAGGTTTTAAATCATTAAGTTAGCATATCATATAGATATAGAACATGTGTTTAGTTGATTTTAAAAGTCAAGTTAGAAGGATTAACTTTTGTTTGCGAACAAGTTTAGAATTAACTAAACTATGTTCTAGTGATTACAAGTTTAAACCTTCGAATAAGATAGCTTTATATGTATGAATCGAATGATGTTATGAACATCATTACTACCTTAAGTTCCTTGGATAAACCTACTGGAAAAGAGAAAAATGGATCTAGCTTCAATGGATCCTTGGATGGCTCGAAGTTCTTGAAGCAGAATCATGACACGAAAACAAGTTCAAGTAAGATCATCACTTGAAATAAGATTGTTATAGTTATAGAAATTGAATCAAAGTTTGAATATGATTATTACCTTGTATTAGAATGATAACCTACTGTAAGAAACAAAGATTTCTTGAGGTTGGATGATCACCTTACAAGATTGGAAGTGAGCTAGCAAACTTGAAAGTATTCTTGATTTTATGAAACTAGAACTTTTTGAATTTATGAAGAACACTTAGAACTTGAAGATAGAACTTGAGAGAGATCACTTAGATGAAGAAAATTGAAGAATGAAAGTGTTTGTAGGTGTTTTTGGTCGTTGGTGTATGGATTAGATATAAAGGATATGTAATTTTGTTTTCATGTAAATAAGTCATGAATGATTACTCATATTTTTGTAATTTTATGAGATATTTCATGCTAGTTGCCAAATGATGGTTCCCACATGTGTTAGGTGACTCACATGGGCTGCTAAGAGCTGATCATTGGAGTGTATATACCAATAGTACATACATCTAAAAGCTGTGTATTGTACGAGTACGAATACGGGTGCATACGAGTAGAATTGTTGATGAAACTGAACGAGGATGTAATTGTAAGCATTTTTGTTAAGTAGAAGTATTTTGATAAGTGTATTGAAGTCTTTCAAAAGTGTATAAATACATATTAAAACACTACATGTATATACATTTTAACTGAGTCGTTAAGTCATCGTTAGTCGTTACATGTAAATGTTGTTTTGAAACCTTTAGGTTAACGATCTTGTTAAATGTTGTTAACCCAATGTTTATAATATCAAAAGAGATTTTAAATTATTATATTATCATGATATTATGATGTACGAATATCTCTTAATATGATATATATACATTAAATGTCGTTACAACGATAATCGTTACATATATGTCTCGTTTAAAAATCATTAAGTTAGTAGTCTTGTTTTTACATATGTAGTTCATTGTTAATATACTTAATGATATGTTTACTTATCATAGTATCATGTTAACTATATATATATATCCATATATATGTCATCATATAGTTTTTACAAGTTTTAACGTTCGTGAATCACCGGTCAACTTGGGTGGTCAATTGTCTATATGAAACATATTTCAATTAATCAAGTCTTAACAAGTTTGATTGCTTAACATGTTGGAAACATTTAATCATGTAAATATCAATCTCAATTAATATATATAAACATGGAAAAGTTCGGGTCACTACACAACAAGCCCCATCCAAAGTACCGGATGCTTTAGTACTTCGAAATTTATATCATGTCCGAAGGAGGATCCCGGAATGATGGGGATATTCTTATATGTATATTGTGAATGTCGGTTACCATGTGTTCAATCCATATGAATGATATTTTTTATCTCTATGCATGGGACGTATGTTTATGAGAAATGGATATATGAAATCTTGTGGTCTATTAAAATTATGAAATGATTATTTATGTTAAACTAATGAACTCACCAACCTTTTGGTTGACACTTGAAAGCATGTTTATTCTCAAGTACGAAAGAAATCTTCCGCTGTGCAATTACTCATTTTAAAGATATTACTTGGAGTCATTCATGACATATTTCAAAAGACGTTGCATTCGAGTCGTTGAGTTCATCAAGATTATTATTAAGTCAATTATATTTGGATATATTATGAAATGCTGTACATGCCTGTCAACTGTCGATGTAACGAAAGTTTGTCTTTTTAAAACGAATGCAATGTTTGTAAAATGTATCATATAGAGGTCAATTACCTCGCGATGTAATCAACTGTTGTGAATCGTTTGTAATCAATATTGACTTCGTTCGGATGGATTAGGACGGGTCGTTTCACATATATATGTATAAAATGGACACGCTACACAAATATCAAATACCGTATACCGAAACATCCATGAATAAGGCAACTACACTAAGCATACCGTACGATCTCTAAGCATCAAGCTAAAGATATCAACAAAGTATAAGTTCACCAACGACGATGTGAACAATGCCAATAAGCTACACCCGGAGGGTTAGCTACAACACAACATTACATTAATATATATAATAATATAAAACGAATAAGGTTAACCCCTTAACCCATTACCGAATACCAAACGCCACAATGAAGATTGGCCGAGCTACACGAGCCTTAGTAATCCGAACCCACACGAGATTACTATCTTCACAACATCGAGGTTGGCCAAACTACACGAGCCTTAGTAATCCGAAACCACACGAGATTACTACCTCAATAAGATGACCGAACTACACGAGTCATCGTGAATCCGAACTACACGCGATTTACTTCTCAACATCAAAACGCACGATCACGGGATTATAAAATCCACCACATCGGGGTTATCTACATCACGACAATATCAACCCTTCGCCATTGGGGTTATAACATCCAAATCACAACCGCGTGTGATAACGTACACACAAGCGTGTACCTCGCCAAAGGTGGTCAACCAAAACGCACAAACGTGCCAATTGGACCTATACACTAGTCCATCAATCCACCTATATGTGAAGTGGGCTCTATAACCGAGAACCACTTCACCCGACCCGCACCCATCCTACACATACATATGCATATAGGATATTAACACTCACCTTGTCGCCTTGAAGAAATGCTTCCAAGTAATCCGCAACTCGTCAATGGAAAGTACCTAATCCATTATCACAAATTCAACAACACACTTAGATTGGATTTACAAACCAACCCAATTTGACACTTAGTGCAATTTCGACCCAAATGCACTTCCAAGGACAAACTGCGCCCAAACTAACCGATAATCACTAACACAAGTGATAATAGTTCTAATATGCCAATTAAACCCGAACACAAGTGTTAAACACTTATCATTCTCAAAATCGCCCATAAACCCTAATTTTGACCCATAAGGTTAAAATCTCACCATTTACAAGTTTTGACACCAAAACATGTTTAACTCGGTTTTATACTTCAACTTAATCCATTTTAAGTTTACAAACCTCATCGAATCGACATTCGGGTCATAATCCTCAACAAACCCAAATTTTGACTCTAGTCAAAATTAGTCAACCACGAAAACCCTAAAAGTCTCCAAAACACCAATAATCACTAATGCTAGTGATTGTACACCATTTACAAGTCTTAAACATGGTTAAATCATTAACCAACCCAAAACCCGGCTTTAACACTTATAAACCCGAATCTTGGTGTTAATCTCCAATTAACAACTAAATGGGTTCCATCTATGAATCATACAATCAAAAGCCCCAAATTTGAATGATGAACACGAAAATGAAATTCGGAGTTAGAGCTTACCACTAGTATCACCGTGTAGCCAAGAACGAGGAGAACAACCTAGTCAACTACGCCAAAGATCAAATCCCGCTTCTTCCTTTCCAAAAGTCCCTTTGAAATCAAATGGGTGTTTGAGTTTTGAGAGAAAAATGAAAAGAAAAGGAAAATGAAATTAGGAAAATGAATGAGTGGATGAGGTTAAAGCCTCAAATCTGGCTCAAACGTGAAAAGACCAAAATGCTCTTGCTTCTCATGTAATATTACAAAAATCCGGCACCAGTTTGCCTAGAATGCCGCGCCGCGGCCTTAAATGTCGCGCCGCGACATTTGCCTAGTTCTGGGATCATTTTTTATCATGCTTCTGATCTGGATTCTAGTTAAATGCCGCGCCGCAGCCTCCTTTGTCGCGCCGCGACGTTCAACGTGGTCTAACTCATTTCCTTGCATACAAGACCTTAACACCCGAATATGTCCGGAACCCTTCATACGCCTATCGTACATACACAATACATTTATAAATCATGTACAGAGAAAAACGGGGTGTTACAACAATCCTAATGTCAAACATTGCTACTACTACAACAGTTTCAAAAAGGATAAGTTCTAGTCCAAAGGAATTAGCTATGTAAGAAACATTAAATGAAATGACTTGGCTTGGCTTGTTATTTCCGTATAAATTACGAAAAATGTAACGTCCTCCCAATAGGGTCTGGAAGGAACGTCACTAATATCAAAACATACCAACATATTATAATAAACGTGAACAATACTAAATGATGAATTTAACTTTAATGAGTACGCAGCGAAAAATGAAATGTCGTTACAATGACAGGAATAATAATATCGTAAATGTTCACATGCAGAAGTAATAAATGCGATATCTCTTGATCCTATGTCCAAGTAGCATCACATAAGCGGTAAGTATAAGAGCTTGAATCAAACATCACCTGAGACAAAACATGCTAAAGTGTCAACCAAAAAGGTTGAGTGAAGTTCATAGGTTTAACAAAAAATTTGTCGTTGTTTTAGACCACAAGATTTAGTTTGTAAAGTTGATCTCCCGCAGGATCAAAAAGTTATGCCAATGCGTGATATTTAGACTAAACGTTTAAGTTTTGCCCCATGACAAGTTGTGTCTGTCCTTGTCAGTTTAATTTCATTATTAAGTAATACAATGACTTGGTCAAATGTATCGGGGACGTTACTCCCGATAGGCCTACCCCCAATAATTAAGCATGCCGCAGCAATTAAAAATATCACTGTCGGGACTTAGTCGGACATAGCCGGGTATAGCATAGTTTAACAGTTTGGTACTTGTGTCTAAAGTGTAAAAAGTAAAAACAGCATGTGTCTCACCCCAAGTAAAAGTAAGTAAGTTTGCTAGCAATTAAAGAGGGGCTATGAATTCACCTTAGTAAGTAGAGAGAGAGTTATTCCTCGGAATAAAGAGTTGAACGAGTGAGCAGGAAAGTCAACCTATTCACATTTAAGAGTAGTTAAGTGTTTTGTCCATGTTTAAGTTTAAGTATGTGTTTGTTTTACTAAGTTTCTATTCCTAGTACGTTACTATTTTTATAAAGTTTTCATTTTTAGAAAGTTTCTTATTTTACTAAGTTTCTATGACTAGAGAGTTTCTACTTTTATCAGTGTTTTTCATTTTAGGATACTTGCCGTATTAGATAAGCTTCCAATCACCCCTTTCCCTTCGAATGACTAATTTAGATCTAGGGGCTTGAGCCATAGGACCCTTTAAATCGGAAATCCAAACCCTCTGCCTAGAATCTCATAGAAACCATTCGTCAAGAAAGTTCGAAGATCTATACATCTCTAATACATATCCCAAAATGTTTTTATGTTACAATATAAGTAGTAGGTTATAGGTGCTAGTAATAGTAATAGTGTATACATGTTATTTATTTTATTTTTAATTGCATATAATTTATAACATTATTTACATGTTTCGGTAAAAATAATAACCGAAGTAAAAAGTAAAAAGTAAAAAGTAAAAAGTAAAAAAATAAAAAGTAAGAAAAGAATACTTACTAGTAGTAATTCTTCAAAGAGAGAATGAGAGAAATTTTGGTGTGAGTTTGAATGAGAAATGAGGGGTATTTATACTTGAAAAAATTAGGTAAAAAGAATAAAATAATTAAAAGAAAAAGAAATATTTTAATTCTTAATGGGATTTTAAAATTAAAAAGTATTAAATGTTAGGTCATGGGATAATGCACAAAATAAAATAATAAAAGTAGTTTTTCCATTACAATTTTTAATTAAAAAGTAATTTATTTATTTATTTTTTTTCATTTATTTTAAGGATTTTTTTTATATAAATAAATAAATTGATTTAATTCTTTTCCAAGAATATTTGTCAATAATATTTTATTTTATTTTATTTTTTTATTTAATTAATAAATACAAATTTTGCATAAAAATAATAAATAATTCGGTATTTTGTATTTTTAATAATAATTATGATTTTAATTATTAAACTATAGTTTTAGTAAGTTTGTAAATATTATTACATTTATATATAATTAGATTTATTATATAGTTAAATATATAATACATTAACTAAATAATAAAAGTGATACAAAGTTTATATACTTAGTTAAATTATGTCAAATTATATAAATTAATAATATATTATTTATTTAAGCGTACATTGTTGACTAAAAATTACTTATTCGGTCAATATTTAATTGTATATAACAACCCTTAATACATATAGTCAGACATATAACCCTAGGGTTAATTCAGTAAATTTAGAAGTCGAAAAGTGAGGGTTGTTACAGTACCTCCCCGTTAATAAAAACTTCGTCCCGAAGTTTTAGGTAGACTTCTCGGATGCATCAGCGGTTGAGAAGAGATGGGATATTTCTGTTTCATTTGGTCTTCACGTTCCCAGGTATACTTGGGGCTACGTCGTGAATTCTAACGGATCTTAACAATAGGTATGGTGCTTTGTTTTAAGCGTTTAGCAGATCGGTCCATGACTTCTACAGGTTCCTCTATGAAGTGCATTTTATCATCAATGCGAATGTCATCCAAAGGATTAACGAGAGTGTCATCAGTGAGACACTTTTTAAGATTCGAGACATGAAATACGTTGTGTACGCTGCTAAGTTCAGCAGGTAATTCTAATCGATAAGCCACGGGTCCGATCCTTTCAGTAATCTTGAAGGGTCCAACAAAACGCGGACTTAGTTTGCTTCGTTTACCAAAACGAACGACGCCTTTCCAAGGGGATACTTTCAACATGACTTTATCACCAACTTGGAATTCCAAATCTTTCCGACCTTTATTAGCATAGCTCTTCTGTCGGCTGCGGGCAGTTTCTATTCGTTTCTTAATCTGAACTATCTTTTCGGTTGTCTCGTGTATGATTTCAGGACCAGTTAACTGTCTGTCCTCTAATTCATCCCAGCACAGTGGGGATCTACATTTTCGTCCGTATAAGGCCTCAAAAGGTGCAGCCTTAATACTTGAGTGGTAACTATTATTGTAAGAGAATTCAACCAAAGGCAAATGTCTATCCCAGCCTTTGCCGAAGTCGATAACACAAGCGCGATGCATATCTTCCAATGTTTGAATGGTTCATTCACTTTGACCATCGGTTTGCGGATGATAAGCAGTACTCATGTCGAGTTGAGTTCCAAGAGCAGTTTGTAAGGATTTCCAGAATCTGGAAGTGAATCTACTGTTGCGATCAGATATGATTGATATAGGAACACCATGACGAGAGACAATTTCTTTGATATACAGTTGTGACAATCTCTCCATCTTGTCGGTCTCCTTGATCGGTAAGAAATGAGCAGATTTAGTAAGACGATCTACTGTGACCCATATAGTATCATTGCCACTAGAAGTCTTGGGCAATTTAGTAATAAAGTCCATAGCGATACATTCCCACTTCCATTGCGGAATATCGGGTTGTGTCAACAGACCAGAAGGCTTTTGATATTCAGCCTTGACTTTCAAACAAGTGAGACACTTACTAACATAAGTAGCAATGTCGGCATTCATATTAGGCCACCAGTAGAATTCCTTCACATCGTGGTACATCTTACTGGAACCCGGATGAATAGAATACCTAGTCTTATGCGCTTCATCCAAGACTAGTTCACGGAGATTACCTAAGCGATGAACCCAAATTCTGTTGCCAAAGTACCGTGTACCATTAGCTTTCACTTGGAGTTGGTTCTCGAAACTGATAGGTCCTTCACCTTCGATAAGTATTGGTTTAATAGCTTCCAGTTGAGCTTCGCAAATTCTTGATATAAGATTTGATTTGATTTTCAGGTTTAAGGCACGAACACGTTTAACATCGTTTTTTCGACTAAGGTCATCGACAACTACATTTGCCTTACCAGGATGATATTCCATCTTACAGTCATAATCGTTCAATAACTCGAGCCATCGGCTTTGCCTCATATTCAGCTGTTTTTGATCAAAGATGTGTCGAAGACTTTTATGGTCAGTGTACACCGTAAACTGGGTACCATATAGATAATGTCTCCATATCTTTAATGCAAATACCACGGCACCTAACTCAAGGTTGTGTGTAGTATAGTTCTCCTCTTGTTTCTTCAACTGTCTAGATGCGTAGGCAATAACCTTTTCACGTTGCATTAAAACACAACCAAAACCTTGCTTTGAGGCATCGCAGTAAACAACAAAATTGTCAGTACCTTCAGGTAAAGATAGAATCGGGGCTGTGGTCAACTTCTCTTTCAGAATCTTGAAAGCAGATTCCTGTTCTTCGGACCACTCAAACTTCTTCCCTTTTTGATTTAGCTTCGTAAGAGGTTTGGAAAGAAGGGAAAAATTCTTTATGAATCTCCGATAATAACCGGCAAGTCCCAAAAATTGACGAATATGCTTCGCAGTCTTTGGTATCTCCCAGTTCTGGATAGCGGTAATCTTAGCTGGATCGACATGTATTCCATTACTATCAACAATGTGTCCGAGGAATTGTACGGTTTTGAGCCAAAACTCGCACTTAGAAAACTTAGAGTAGAGTTGTTCCTTTCGTAAGAGTTCAAGAATCATGCGCAGATGTTGTTCATGTTCCTTCTCACTCTTGGAGTAGATCAAAATTTCATCAATGAAAACAATGACGAATTTATCGAGATAAGGTTTGCAGACACAGTTCATGAGATCCATGAAAACGGCAGGAGCATTGGTTAAACCAAAAGGCATGACACAGAATTCATAGTGCCCATAACTAGTGCGAAAAGCAGTCTTAGGAATATCAGAATCCTTGACTCTAAGTTGGTGATATCCGAACCTCAAATCAATCTTTGAATAAACACTTGACCCTTGAAGTTGGTCGAATAGATCATCAATACGTGGCAACGGATAACTGTTCTTGATAGTAAGCTTGTTAAGTTCGCGGTATTCAATGCACATCCTTAACGTACCATCCTTCTTTTTAACAAATAGAATAGGAGCTCCCCATGGGGATGAGCTTGGATGAATGAAACCTTTATCCAATAGTTCTTGGAGCTGGTTGGAAAGTTCCTTCATTTCGGAAGGTGCTAAATGGTATGGTGCTTTAGCAATAGGAGCAGCACCGGGAGCTAAATCAATTTGAAATTCAACTTGTCGAGGAGGTGGAAGACCAGGAAGATCTTCGAGAAACACATCGGGATAGTCTCTTACCACTGGTACATCTTCAATACGCTTCTCTTCCGATTCGATCAGCTTAACGTGGGCTAGAATGGCTGGATAACCTTTCATAAGGTATTTGCGGGTTTTGATATAGGAGATGATATTGAGATTAGAACCACTCTTTTCACCTTGGATGATGAGAGTATCTCCATTCCCCAATGGAACATTAACAGTTTTATCATAACACATGATAGCAGCATTAATGGACGTAACCAATCCATACCAACTACGACGTCAAAACTTCCGAGTTTGACCGACAAAAGGTCTATCTTAAATTCTTTATCGGCTAAGATTAGGTTGCAGTTTTTATAGATTTTATCGACTTGCATGACCTTTCCATTGGCTACTTCTACTAATCTTTTAGTTTCTAAGGGTTGAGGCTTTTCAGCAAATAGGGTACAAAAATCACTAGACACATAACTTCTGTCGGCACCAGTATCGAATAAAATAGTTGCATAGAAATTATTGACAAGATACGTACCTGTGATAACTTCATCTTCATCTCGGGCTTCAGCAGCAGTAATAACAAACGCACGACCCTTCGCAGCAGTAGCATTAGCTCCAGTAGCGGAATTATCTTTCTTCTTAGGACAATTCGGACTAATGTGTCCCTTCTCTCCACAAGTATAGCATGTAGGAGGAGCTTTGGCTGGAACAATAGCCTTATCCTTCGGAGGAGTCTTACACGTCTTAGCAACATGTCCCACTTTCTTACACAACGCACAAACCGCAGTACACTTCCCCGGGTGATGCCTCTCACAACGAATACAGAAAGGATAAGTACCCTTATAATTCGACCTTGTACCATCCGCATGCTTCTTATTATCATTCTGAGCCGAACCTTGAGATGGCTCAAACTTCCTCTTACCATCATTACCCTTGGTTTCAACTTGCTTATTGGTCGACGCCCTTCTTCTCTTAGCCAACATGAGATTTTGTGCCATGAGAATCACAGCATCAAAAGTAACCTTCTCAGCAGCAATAACATTCCCTTGAACATCCTCGGGAAGACCTTCAATATACTGCTCAATTCTTCTAGCTTCAGTAGGAAACATTTCAGGACATAGAGTAGAAAGCTCCAGATAACGATTGGTATAGTTCTCAATGTCAGTACCCTTGACCTTGAGTTCCCAGAACTCAGCTTCAAGTTTCTGAACTTGACTTCGAGGACAGAATTTGTTGACCATCATGCTTTTGAGTTCATCCCATGGAATTGCATTAGCATTATCAATTCCTACGGACTTGGCATGAGCAGTCCACCAAGTTAAAGCATTGCCACCCAATGAGCTAGTGGCATACTTTACTCAATCGTTATCACCACAGTTGCAAATACGGAAAATAGATTCCATCTTCTCGAACCAACGGACTAGTTCGATAGCTTCTTCAGTCCCCTTAAATGCAGGAGGATGACAGTTTGAAAAATCCTTGTAGGAACAAGGTTTCGGTTGTAGATTAACATGGTTAGCTTGGGCATTGCCTTGGGCGGCAGCGAGTAACTGTTGGAATTGCTCAGTAGTTAACACAACATTGTTAACGGTAGGTGCAGCTGAACGAACCATGATGTCACTACATAAAAGTAAACATAAGTCGGATAAGTTAACAAATTTGAGCAATTACAAGTAGGAATAAGATAAATTATTAATATCACATGATATAAATAAAACACTTTATTTTATTAAGGAACTAGGCATTAAATAAGCCTTTTAATATATGATTCGGAAATAGAAATAGTTTTAAGGTATAGCCTTTACATAGATGGAAAATAGAAAGATAACTAAAGAATATTAAGATTCATATTCCTTCTTCTCATCCTCAACCTTCTTCATAAACTTCTCAACTTTCTCATTCTTCACCTTTTATTTCTCATGAAGGAACTCGAGATTATCATAAAGGTTAGAAACTTCATTGTTGATTACATGGTACTTGTGGTCCCTTACAGAAAGTTGATTATTCACGCGGTTTTCCTCCATCTTCAATCAAAGGTCAACATCTTCTCTTAGGTAGGAGAGAGATTGCTTCCCCCATCGGGTATTTCTATCACCTTCATACTTCACCAACTTTATCTCTTTCTTTAGTTCAGCATTTTCCTCCATGAGCTTCTTGATCGCTAGGTCTTTTTCCTTTATTTGAAAATTGATCCTTGCAATATGGCGAATTAGGTCATCGGTAGTTTTTCACAGATTCATGAGCTCGTACTTGGCATCAACTTCATCGTAGAAAGGAGATCGGGATCTTTTCTTTGACGGCCCAGTTTCTTCAAGACATTTCCTCTTGTCTTTATTCCTCGGGGTTGGATAGTATTCAGGAGACCCATGTAACTTTAGATTAGTATTTGGGCTATAATTTTGTGAGGGAGGACCACCAAAGCCATAAGGTGGACTTTGGACTGGTCTTTCTGTGGAAGACCTTTCAGTATCTTTTTCGGTTGGCTTGAAAAGATTCATTTTGGTCGTTTGATGATAATTAGACATCCTAACATTAGGAAGGATATTTTTATTAGAATCTTTAAGTCAAGTTTATTAAAGCATAATCGTTAAGATTATGGGACAATCCTAAGTGCTTTAATTCTAAGGCAGGAAAGGTTATAGTTTACTAGATTGCTAAGGCACCCTAGCTAACAAGTAAGGCACACATTAAAATGCAATCCTGGTTCTCTATAACAGCCTGGTTATGCTCTGATACCAATCTATAATGTCCTCCCAATAGGGTCTGGAAGGAACGTCACTAATATCAAAACATACCAACATATTATAATAAACGAGAACAATACTAAATGATGAATTTAACTTTAATGAGTACGCAGCGGAAAATGAAATGTCGTTACAATGACAGGAATAACAATATCGTAAATGTTCACATGCAGAAGTAATAAATGCGATATCTCTTGATCCTATGTCCAAGTAGCATCACATAAGCGGTAAGTATAAGAGCTTGAATCAAACATCACCTGAGACAAAACATGCTAAAGTGTCAACCAAAAAGGTTGAGTGAAGTTCATAGGTTTAACAAAAAGTTTGTCGTCGTTTTAGACCACAAGATTTAGTTTGTAAAGTTGATCTCCCGCAGGATCAAAAAGTTATGCCAATGCGTGATATTTAGACTAAACGTTTAAGTTTTGCCCCATCACACGTTGTGTCTATCCTTGTTGGTTTAATTTCATTATTAAGTAATACAATGACTTGGTCAAATGTATCGGGGACGTTACTTCCGATAGGCCTACCCCCAATAATTAAGCATGCCGCAGCAATTAAAAATATCACTGTAGGGACTTAGTCGGACATAGCCGGGTATAGCATAGTTTAACAGTTTGGTACTTGTGTCTAAAGTGTAAAAAGTAAAAACAGCATGTGTCTCACCCCAAGTAAAAGTAAGTAAGTTTGCTAGCAATTAAAGAGGGGCTATGAATTCACCTTAGTAAGTAGAGAGAGAGTTATTCCTTGGAATAAAGAGTTGAACGAGTGAGCAGGAAAGTCAACCTATTGACATTTAAGAGTAGTTAAGTGTTTTGCCCATGTTTAAGTTTAAGTATGTGTTTGTTTTACTAAGTTTCTATTCCTAGTAAGTTACTATTTTTATAAAGTTTTCATTTTTAGAAAGTTTCTTATTTTACTAAGTTTCTATGACTAGAGAGTTTCTACTTTTATCAGTGTTTTCCATTTTAGGATACTTGCCGTATTAGATAAGCTTCCAATCACCCCTTTCCCTTCAAATGGCTAATTTAAATCTAGGGGCTTGAGCCATAGGACCCTTTAAATCAGAAATCCAAACCCTCTGCCTAGAATCTCATAGAAACCATTCGTCAAGAAAGTTCGAAGATCTATACATCTCTAATACATATCCCAAAATGTTTTTATGTTACAATATAAGTAGTAGTTTATAGGTGCTAGTAATAGTAATAGTGTATATATGTTATTTATTTTATTTTTAATTGCATATAATTTATAATATTATTTACATGTTTCGGTAAAAATAATAACCGAAGTAAAAAGTAAAAAGTAAAAAGTAAAAAAATAAAAAGTAAGAAAAGAATACTTACTAGTAGTAATTCTTCAAAGAGAGAATGAGAGAAATTTTAGTGTGAGTTTGAATGAGAAATGAGGGGTATTTATACTTGAAAAAATTAGGTAAAAACAATAAAATAATTAAAAGAAAAAGAAATATTTTAATTCTTAATGGGATTTTAAAATTAAAAAGTATTAAATGTTAGGTCATGGGATAATGCACAAAATAAAATAATAAAAGTAGTTTTTCCATTACAATTTTTAATTAAAAAGTAATTTATTTATTTATTTTTTTTCATTTATTTTAAGGATTTTTTTTATATAAAAAAATAAATTGATTTAATGCTTTTCCAAGAATATTTGTCAATAATATTTTATTTTATTTTATTTTATTTTTTTTATTTAATTAATAAATACAAATTTTGCATAAAAATAATAAATAATTCGGTATTTTGTATTTTTAATAATAATTATGATTTTAATTATTAAACTATAGTTTTAGTAAGTTTGTAAATATTATTACATTTATATATAATTAGATTTATTATATAGTTAAATATATAATACATTAACTAAATAATAAAAGTGATACAAAGTTTATATACTTAGTTAAATTATGTCAAATTATATAAATTAATAATATATTATTTATTTAAGCGTACATTGTTGACTAAAAATTACTTATTCGGTCAATATTTAATTGTATATAACAACCCTTAATACATATAGTCAGACATATAACCCTAGGGTTAATTCAGTAAATTTAGAAGTCGAAAAGTGAGGGTTGTTACAAAAAATCTATTAAATTGCATTCCTATACTATTACATATAAACCTATTAAACCACCATTTGTGAAATTACAACCTTTTGGTGTAAGTAACAATAACAGTAGTCCATTATATGAGTTTATTACAAAGGTCTTAAATTACTAAGTGTATCCTTAACTGAAAAGTACTTGCCTGGATCCTAGAACATAATCTATTCCTGAAAAGAGTTGCTGGTAATTTAATAGGACTGCAGCAGTTTTTATTTTGGCAGCGTGGATGTCGGTAGCAAATAATGTGTTATCAACCTATTAATATATTTTATAAGCAGAATATTTATTACCTTCGTGGGTAGTTTCAGCAGGTGTTGTTTGTTGTGAATAGTGAATCGGCTGGTCTTCGTATGTGACTCTTGTTTCGAAGACCCTCTCTACCACGAATTCTGGATAGCCTCTTCTTGAGAGTTTATTGCAGTGGAACTTAAATGAGTGTGTGGTGCCTTCGATTGCCCTTATGTAGTGACCCATCCTAATCCATCTGAACGAAGTCTTCAACAGCTGGTCCCATTGCAAGGTATTGACCTCTATATGCCATGAACGACACCATGTAATATCTCTAAAATGAGCAAATGCACAGAGGAAGATTTCTTTCATACCTGAGAATAAAATGCTTTAAAGTGTCAACCAAAAGGTTGGTGAGTTCATAGGTTTATCATAAACAATAAAATTCATCATTTTGATAGACCATAAGATTTAAATACAGTACACCTATCTCGTGTACAAAACCATTTTTCATAATGCTTAGCAGAGTAGGTTCGTATCCTTTTCTCCCCCGTAGGTTGCCTCGCGATTTTTAAATAACCGTACACATATCTCGTGCACAAAAATAACATACACATAACCTGTGTATAAAATCATTCGCTCGATACATAACATTCACTTTACATTCATTGCTTGGCCTGGTAATCGACCTTAACATATAATGCGCATCAATAATATCTCCAAAAAAAAAAACAGAACATCTCGTATGTATAATATATAAACCTCGAAGTACTAAACACCACGCCCACTAGCTCTTTCGTCTAGTGAATATTCTGGGTGGGGGTGTTAAACCCGGTAGCTACCTTTAGGATTCGCGTGAATTAGGGCCATACCCTTTTCTAATTCTTAGGTTACCAAGCAATAATAATCAGGGAAAATATTCACAACAATTAGTGGCAATTATCACGTCCAACTAATTCAATAATAATCCACAGAATCTATCTGTATAATAATTCATTCGAGGAATGTTTTGCTTGTGTCTATCTCGTCAAACATTTATAAAAGCATTTCATGTATTCTCAGTTCAAAATATATTTCAAAAGCATTTAATAAAGCAGTTATAAAAACAGCGCATGTATTCTCAGTCCCAAAAATATAAAGAGTAAAAGCATTTAATAAAGCAGTTAATAATTATTCAAGTTAAAGTATTATCTTTTTTGTATCATTATTAAGTTCATCATCCACGCTTTATGTATCCAGCAATTGAATTAACACGTCCTAATGGCTGTGATGGTATTCGAAAATTTAGAAAAACAGAAACAGAATGGCCGCATGCATACAGTAGCATTCGCAAGTGTTTTGTTGTGGTTTTAAGGTAACGATGGAACCAGAATTTAATAGTAGTAAACAATTCGAACAGTAGAATCAATTTGAATAGCATCGACATGAATTTACAGGTGGGGTTTTCCTTTAGCCTATCATGAAAAGGAAATGGCAACTACTCCGTAACAAAGAAAAAGTCGACCATTTTTTTTTCTTTATTTCTTTAGGTTTGAATAAGAAATGAGTAGGTTTAGGTGATTAAAGCTTGTCGGCCAAAAATCTTTTATTAAGAAAACATGTGGCACGTTGTAGTTAGGATCCAAGAATAATATCCCATCGTGACCCCTCCACAACTCTTTTAAGATCACGCAATGATTTAAGTCGACTAGTAAAAAGAAACGCATATATATAATGGCAGTGGAAACAGACGTATAGGTTGTCCGTTTAAATGAATTTTGCAGTTTGATTAGAAACAGAAAATGAATAAAAGGTGGTGGTTCTTAGAGAGAGAAAAAAAAGTGGTGAAGTTTGGATTGGTTTCATGGTGTTTGGGTTGGGATCACAATCGAAAATAGACAGAAAGGCGAGGAGTAGACACGAGCAGGTGGTTTATTGTGGATTGTTATAATGGGTTTTAAGTTGGATTGAAGGTGGTTGTTGAAGTTCGAATCTCAACACAAAATATATGGTGGCCGTTTAATATGATGAAGGTGGTTCTCGATTAACAAAAGGTGATGTTATGTATGTAAATGTATATATCTAGTATGTGAAATGTCCCATTCTTATTGATTAAAAACGTTCCATATTAATTGATTTCGTTGCGAGGTTTTGACCTCTATATGAGACGTTTTTCAAAGACTGCATTCATTTTTAAAACAAACCATAACCTTTATTTCATAAATAAAGGTTCAAAAAGCTTTACGTAGATTATCAAATAATGATAATCTAAAATATCCTGTTTACACACGACCATTACATAATGGTTTACAATACAAATATGTTACATCGAAATCAGTTTCTTGAATGCAGTTTTTACACAATATCATACAAACATGGACTCCAAATCTTGTCCTTATTTTAGTATGCAACAGTGGAAGCTCTTAGTATTCACCTGAGAATAAACATGCTTTAAACGTCAACAAAAATGTTGTTGAGTTATAGGTTTAACCTATATATATCAAATCGTAACAATAGACCACAAGATTTCATATTTCAATACACATCCCATACATAGAGATAAAAATCATTCATATGGTGAACACCTGGTAACCGACATTAACAAGATGCATATATAAGAATATCCCCATCATTCCGGGACACCCTTCGGATATGATATAAATTTCGAAGTACTAAAGCATCCGGTACTTTGGATGGGGTTTGTTAGGCCCAATAGATCTATCTTTAGGATTCGCGTCAATTAGGGTGTCTGTTCCCTAATTCTTAGATTACCAGACTTAATAAAAAGGGGCATATTCAATTTCGATAATTCAACCATAGAATGTAGTTTCACGTACTTGTGTCAATTTTGTAAATCATTTATAAAACCTGCATGTATTCTCATCCCAAAAATATTAGATTTTAAAAGTGGAACTATAACTCACTTTTACAGATTTTTACTTCGTCGGGAAGTAAGACTTGGCCACTGGTTGATTCACGAACCTATAACAATATATACATATATATCAAAGTATGTTCAAAATATATTTACAACACTTTTAATATATTTTGATGTTTTAAGTTTATTAAGTCAACTGTCCTCGTTAGTAACCTACAACTAGTTGTCCACAGTTAGATGTACAGAAATAAATTGATAAATATTATCTTGAATCAATCTACGACCCAGTGTATACATATCTCAGTATTGATCACAACTCAAACTATATATATTTTGGAATCAACCTCAACCCTGTATAGCTAACTCCAACATTCACATATAGAGTGTCTATGGTTGTTCCGAAATATATATAGATGTGTCGACATGATAGGTCGAAACATTGTATACGTGTCTATGGTATCTCAAAATTACATAATATACAATACAAGTTGATTAAGTTATGGTTGGAATAGATTTGTTACCAATTTTCACGTAGCTAAAATGAGAAAAATTATCCAATCTTGTTTTACCCATAACTTCTTCATTTTAAATCCGTTTTGAGTGAATCAAATTGCTATGGTTTCATATTGAACTCTATTTTATGAATATAAATAGAAAAAGTATAGGTTTATTGTCAGAAAAATAAGTTACAAGTCATTTTTGTAAAGGTAGTCATTTCAGTCGAAAGAACGACGTCTAGATGACCATTTTAGAAAACATACTTTCACTTTGAGTTTAACCATAATTTTTGGATATAGTTTCATGTTCATAATAAAAATCATTTTCCCAGAATAACAACTTTTAAATCAAAGTTTATCATAGTTTTTAATTAACTAACCCAAAACAGCCTGCGGTGTTACTACGACGGCGTAAATCCGATTTTACGGTGTTTTTCGTGTTTCCAGGTTTTAAATCATTAAGTTAGCATATCATATAGATATAGAACATGTGTTTAGTTGATTTTAAAAGTCAAGTTAGAAGGATTAACTTTTATTTGCGTACAAGTTTAGAATTAACTAAACTATGTTCTAGTGATTACAAGTTTAAACCTTCGAATAAGATAGCTTTATATGTATGAATCGAATGATGTTATGAACATCATTACTACCTCAAGTTCCTTGGATAAACCTACTGGAAATGAGAAAAATAGATCTAGCTTCAAAGGATCCTTGGATGGCTTGAAAGTTCTTAAAGCAGAATCATGACACGAAAACAATTTCAAGTAAGATTTCCACTCGAAATAAGATTGTTATAGTTATAGAAATTGAATTAAAGTTTGAATATGATTATTACCTTGTATTAGAAAGATAACCTACTGTAAGTAACAAAGGTTTCTTGATCTTGGATGATTATTTGGAATGGATTTAGAAAACTTGGAAGTAAACTTGCAATCTTGGAAGTATTCTTGATTTTATGAAACTAGAACTTTTGGAATTTATGAAGAACACTTGGAACTTGAAGATAGAACTTGAGAGAGATCAATTAGATGAAGAAAATTGAAGAATGAAAGTGTTTGTAGGTGTTTTTGGTCGTTGGTGTATGGATTAGATATAAAGGATATGTAATTTTGTTTTCATGTAAATAAGTCATGAATGATTACTCATATTTTTGTAATTTTATGAGATATTTCATGCTAGTTGCCAAATGATGGCTCCCACATGTGTTAGGTGACTCACATGGGCTACTAAGAGCTGATAATTAGAGTGTATATACCAATAGTACATACATCTAAAAGCTGTGTATTGTACGAGTACGAATACGGGTGCATACGAGTAGAATTGTTGATGAAACTGAACGAGGATGTAATTGTAAGCATTTTTGTTAAGTAGAAGTATTTTGATAAGTGTCTTGAAGTCTTTCAAAAGTGTATGAATACATATTAAAACACTACATGTATATACATTTTAACTGAGTCGTTAAGTCATCGTTAGTCGTTACATGTAAACGTTGTTTTGAAACCTTTAGGTTAACGATCTTGTTGAATGTTGTTAACCCATTGTTTATTATAACAAATGAGATGTTAAATTGTTATATTATCATGATATTATGATATATAATATATCTTAGTATGATATATATACAGTTAAATGTCGTTACAACGATAATCGTTACATATATGTCTCGTTTCTAAATCATTAAGTTAGTAGTCTTATTTTTACATATGTATTTCATTGTTAATACACTTAATAATATATTTACTTATCATTTAACATAATTAACCAAGTGTATCAATATCTTAATATGATTCATATGTACCTAGTAAGACGTTGTTATAACGATAATCGTTATATATATCGTTTTCGAGTTTCTTAAATTAATAGTCTCATTTTTATGTATATAACTCATTGTTAAAATACCTAATGAGATACATACTTATAATGAAATCATGTTAACTATATATATAACCATATATATGTCATCGTATAGTTTTTACAAGTTTTAACGTTCGTGAGTCACCGATCAACTTGGGTGGTCAATTGCCTATATGAAACCTATTTCAATTAATCAAGTCTTAACAAGTTTGATTGCTTAACATGTTGGAAACACTTAATCATGTAAATAACAATTTCATTTAATATATATATAAACATGGAAAAGTTCGGGTCACTACAGTACCTACCCGTTAAATAAATTTCGTCCCGAAATTTTAAGCAGTTGGAGGTGTTGACGTATCTTCTGTAAATAAATGCGGGTATTTCTTCTTCATCTGATCTTCACGCTCCCAGGTGAACTCGGGTCCTCTACAAGCATTCCATCGAACCTTAACAATCGGTATCTTGTTTTGTTTAAGTCTCTTAACCTCACGATCCATTATTTCGACGGGTTCTTCAATGAATTGAAGTTTTTCATTGATTTGGATTTCGTCCAACAAAATAGTGAGATCTTCTTTAGCAAAACATTTCTTCAAATTTGAGACGTGGAAAGTGTTATGTACAGCCGCAAGTTGTTGAGGTAGCTCCAGTTGGTAAGCTACTGGTCCGACACGATCTATAATCTTGAATGGTCCAATGTACCTTGGATTTAGTTTCCCCCGTTTACCAAATCGAACAACGCCTTTCCAAGGTGAAACCTTAAGCATGACCATTTCTCCAATTTCAAACTCTATATCTTTTCTTTTACTGTCCGCGTAGCTCTTTTGTCGACTCTGGGCGGTTTTCAATCTTTGTTGAATTTGGATGATTTTCTCGGTAGTTTCTTGTATTATCTCCGAACCCGTAATCTGTCTATCCCCCACTTCACTCCAATAAATTGGAGACCTGCACTTTCTACCATAAAGTGCTTCAAACGGCGCCATCTCAATGCTTGAATGGTAGCTGTTGTTGTAGGAAAATTCTGCTAACGATATATGTCGATCCCAACTGTTTCCGAAATCAATAACATAAGCTCGTAGCATGTATTCAAGCATTTTTATCGTCCTTTCGCTCTGCCCATCAGTTTGTGGATGATAGGCAGTACTCATGTCTAGACGAGTTCCCAATGCTTGCTGTAATGTCTGCCAGAATCTTGAAATAAATCTGCCATCCCTATCAGAGATAATAGAGATTGGTATTCCATGTCTGGAGACGACTTCCTTCAAATACAGTCGTGCTAACTTCTCCATCTTGTCATCTTCTCTTATTGGCAGGAAGTGTGCTGACTTGGTGAGACGATCAACTATTAACCAAATAGTATCATAACCACTTGCAGTCCTTGGCAATTTAGTAATGAAATCCATGGTAATGTTTTCCCATTTCCATTCCGGGATTTCAGGTTGTTGTAGTAGACCTGATGGTTTCTGATGTTCAGCTTTGACCTTAGAACACGTCAAAAATTCTCCTACATATTTAGCAATATCGGCTTTCATACCTGGCCACCAAAAATGTTTCTTAAGATCCTTGTACATCTTCCCCGTTCCAGGATGTATTGAGTATCTGGTTTTATGAGCTTCTCTAAGTACCATTTCTCTCATATCTCCAAATTTTGGTACCCAAATTCTTTCAGCCCTATACCGGGTTCCGTCTTCCCGAATATTAAGATGCTTCTCCGATCCTTTGGGTATTTCACCCTTTAAATTTCCCTCTTTTAAAACTCCTTGTTGCACTTCCTTTATTTGAGTAGTAAGGTTAGTGTGAATCATTATATTCATAGATTTTACTCGAATGGGTTCTCTGTCCTTTCTGCTCAAGGCGTCGGCTACCACATTTACCTTCCCCGGGTGGTAACGAATCTCAAAGTCGTAATCATTCAACAATTCAATCCACCTACGCTGCCTCATATTCAGTTGTTTCTGATTAAATATGTGTTGAAGACTTTTGTGGTCGGTATATATAATACTTTTGACCCCATATAAGTAGTGCCTCCAAGTCTTTAATGCAAAAACAACCGCGCCTAATTCCAAATCATGCGTCGTATAATTTTTCTCGTGAATCTTCAATTGTCTAGACGCATAAGCAATCACCTTCATTCGTTGCATTAATACACAACCGAGACCTTGCTTTGATGCGTCACAATAAATCACAAAATCATCATTCCCTTCAGGCAATGACAATATAGGTGCCGTAGTTAGCTTTTTCTTCAATAATTGAAACGCATTCTCTTGTTCATCCTTCCATTCAAATTTCTTCCCTTTATGCGTTAATGCAGTCAAGGGTTTTGCTATTTTGGAGAAATCTTGGATGAATCTTCTGTAGTAACCAGCCAATCATAAAAATTGACGTATATGCTTCGGAGTTTTTGGAGTTTCCCACTTTTCAACGGTTTCGATCTTTGCCGGGTCCACCTGGATACCTTCTTTGTTCACTATGTGACCGAGGAATTGAACTTCTTCCAACCAAAATGCACACTTTAAAAACTTAGCGTACAGTTTTTCTTTCCTCAATACTTCTAGCACTTTTCTCAAATGTTCTTCGTGCTCTTGATCATTCTTTGAGTAAATAAGTATGTCATCGATGAAAACAATGACAAACTTGTGAAGATATGGCCCACACACTCGGTTCATAAGGTCCATGAACACAGCTGGTGCGTTAGTCAATCCAAACGACATAACCATAAACTCGTAATGACCATAACGCGTCCTAAAAGCAGTTTTTGGAATATCATCCTCCTTTACTCGCATTTGATGATATCCAGAACGTAAATTGATCTTCGAATAAACCGACGAGCCTTGTAGTTGATCAAATAAGTCGTCAATTCTCGGCAGTGGATAACGGTTTTTGATGGTAAGTTTGTTCAACTCTCTGTAGTCAATACACAACCTAAATGTACCATCCTTCTTCTTGACAAACAAAACAGAAGCTCCCCATGGTGATGTGCTTGGTCGAATGAAACCACGTTCTAATAGTTCTTGCAGTTGGCTTTGCAGTTCTTTCATCTCGCTGGGTGCGAGTCTATAAGGAGCACGAGCTATTGGTGCAGCTCCTGGTACAAGATCTATTTGAAATTCAACAGATCGATGTGGAGGTAGTCCCGGTAATTCTTTCGAAAATACATCGGGAAATTCTTTTGCGACGGGAACATCATTGATGCTCTTTTCTTCAGTTTGTACTTTCTTGACGTGTGCTAGAACAGCATAGCAACCTTTTCTTATTAGTTTTTGTGCCTTCAAATTACTAATAAGATGTAGCTTCATGTTGCCCTTTTCTCCGTACACCATTAAGGGTTCTCCTTCTTCTCGTACAATGCGAATTGCATTTTTATAACATACGATCTCTGCTTTCACCTTCTTCAGCCAGTCCATGCCAACTATTACATCAAAACTCCCTAACTCTACTGGTATTAAATCAATCTTAAATATTTCGCTACCCAGTTTAATTTCTCGATTCCGGCATATATTATCTGCTGAAATTAATTTACCGTTTGCTAATTCGAGTAAAAATTTACTATCCAACGGCGTCAATGGACAACTTAATTTAGCACAAAAATCTCTACTCATATAGCTTCTATCCGCACCCGAATCAAATAAAACGTAAGCAGATTTATTGTCAATAAGAAACATACCGGTAACAAGCTCCGGGTCTTCCTGTGCCTCTGCCGCATTAATATTGAAAACTCTTCCGCGGCCTTGTCCATTCGTGTTCTCCTTGTTCGGGCAATTTCTAATAATGTGGCCCGGTTTTCTACATTTATAACAAACTACATTGGCATAACTTGCTCCGACACTACTTGCTCCGCCATTACTCGTTCCGACACCATTTGTTCCTTTCGTTCTGTTAACCCCTGGTCTGTAGACCTCACACTTCGCCGCGCTATGACCATTTCTTTTACACTTGTTGCAAAATTTGGTGCAGAACCCCGAGTGATACTTTTCACACCTTTGACATAGCTGCTTCTGATTGTTGTTGTTGTTGTTGCGGTTGTTATTGTTGTTGGGATGATTGTTGTAGTTGCTGCTGTTGTTGTTGTTGTTGTTGTTGTTGTTGTTGTTGTTGTTGTTGTTATTGTTGGGCCGTTTGTTGTAGTTGCAATTGATGTTGCGATTGTTAGGATAATTGTTGCGATTATTATTGTAATTGATGTTGTTGTTGTATTGGTGATTCTTATCACCATTTTCCTCCCACTTTCTTTTGACTTGCTTCACATTGGCCTCTTCAGCCGTCTGTTCTTTAATTCTTTCCTCAATCTGGTTCACTAGTTTGTGAGCCATTCTACATGCCTGTTGTATGGAGGAGGGCTCGTGTGAACTTATATCTTCTTGGATTCTTTCCGGTAATCCTTTCACAAACGCGTCGATCTTCTCTTCCTCATCTTCGAAAGCTCTCGGACACAATAGGCACAATTCTGTGAATCGTCTTTCGTACGTGGTAATATCAAATCAATGGGTTCGTAACCCTCTAAGTTCTGTCTTAAGCTTATTGACCTCGGTTCTGGGACGGTACTTCTCGTTCATCAAGTGCTTGAATGCTGACCACGGTAGTGCGTACGCATCATCTTGTCCCACTTGCTCTAGATAGGTATTCCACCATGTTAACGCAGAACCTGTGAAGGTATGTTTAGCGTACTTCACTTTTTCCTCTTCAGTACACTTACTTATGGATAACACTGATTCGACCTTCTCGGTCCACCGTTTTAATCCGATCGGTCCTTCGGTTCCATCAAATTCCAAAGGTTTGCAGGCAGTGAATTCTTTGTAGGTGCATCCTACACGATTTCCTGTACTGCTAGATCCAAGGTTATTGTTGGTATGTAGCGCAGCCTGTACTGCGGCTATGTTTGAAGCTAGAAAAGTACGGAATTCCTGTTCATTCATATTCACGGTGTGTCGAGTAGTCGGTGCCATTTCCTTCAAAATAGTCAAATGGAACAAGTTAATCATACAGAATATTAAGAGTAGTTAATAGTATTTCGTAGCATAATATGAACTCATTTATAAAAGCTTTTTCTTCATATTAGCGTTTTATAAGTTTAAATTCGGGTAGTACCTACCTGTTAAGTTCATACTTAGTAGCTAATATACAATTCAACTACTACAATTCTATATGAAAAACTGATTATAATAATATTTCGCGTTCAAACTTTTATACAATATTTTACAAACTTACAATACTGCTTATTTTACATAAAGCATGAAATATAGCACACAATAACTTTGATACAAGATATTTGTGAAGATAATTCTAGCTAGTACACAAGTCGTTCAGCAAAGGCAATAAAGACACGTAATTCATACGTCCAGAAAAAAGCCATGCATTCTGGTTTTACTAGGACTACTTCCCATCCTTGGTCTTGTGGAACATAACCATTATGGCCGTTGATAAGACAGCGTGTTGTAACGTCGTCAAAGGGACGAGGGTTACGTAATGACCAACAGTCTCGTAATGAAGCTAAAAACCTCATTTTTTACCCCAATTACCGACTCCGTCACTTGTGGGAACGTTTTGTTTAATAGTTGTAGCCCGATGTTCTTTTTCTCAATTTGGTGAGAAGCGAACATTACTAACCCGTAAGCATAGCATGCTTCTTTATGTTGCATGTTAGCCGCTTTTTCTAAATCATGAAGTCCTATATTCGGATACATTGAGTCAAAATAATTTCTTAACCCGTTGCGTAAAATAGCATTTGGGTTCCCCGCAATATATGCGTCAAAGTAAACACATCGTAACTTATGGGTTTCCCAATGTGATATCCCCCATCTTTCAAACGAAAGTCTCTTATAAACCAAGACATTCTTGGAACGTTCTTCGAATGTCTTACAAACTAATTTCACCGTAAATAGTTGTGCCGAAGAATTCTGACCGACTCTAGAAAAGATTTCATCAATCATGTCTCCGGGTAGGTCTCTTAAAATATTGGGTTGTCTGTCTATTTTGTGTTTTTATACTGTAAAATAGACAAGAGTTAGATTCATAAAAAAAAAATACTTATTAATACAAGCAATTTTTACATATGTCATAAAGCATAAGCACACTATATTACATATATTACACCACACGAATACAACTATCTTATTCCGACTCGCTCATTTCTTCTTATTCGGTTTTGGTTCGTTTTGCCAAGTTTCTAGGGATATATGATGTTCCCCTAATACGAGCTGTCGTTTTCCACAACGGTTTAGAAAAACCTGGTGGTTTAGAGGTTCCCGGGTCATTGTTACAACTTAAGGCTTCGGGGGTTGACGATACATATAAAGTTCATCAGGGTTGGAATTAGATTTCTCTATTTTTATGCCCTTTCACTTATTATTTTTTTTTGCCTTTTTAAATTCAGTTGGGGTAATTTCTATAACATCATCGGAATTCTCGTCGGAATCCGATTCATCGGAGAATTGGTAATCCTCCCAGTATTTTGCTTCCTTGGCGGAAACACCATTGACCATAATTAACCTTGGTCGGTTGGTTGAGGATTTTCTTTTACTTAACCGTTTTATTATTTCCCCCACCAGTTCTATTTCCTCCTCCGGTTCCTCCTCTTCCGGTTCTGATTCTTCTTCCGGTTCTGATTCTTCTTCCGGTTCTTCTTCGGGAACTTGTGAATTAGTCCAATATATATTCGACTCTTCGTTATTATTAGGTGAGTCAATGGGATTTGTGCTAGAGGTAGACATCTATCACACAATATCAAACATGTTAAGAGATTAATATATCACATAATATATACATGTTAATAATATATAGTTTCCAACAAAAATGTTAAGCAATCATTTTTAAAGAAAACACGGTCGAAGTCCAGACTCACTAATGCATCCTAACAAACTCGATAAGACACTAATGCAAATTTTCTAGTTCTCTAAGACCAACGCTCGGATACCAACTGAAATGTCCCGTTCTTATTGATTAAAAACGTTCCATATTAATTGATTTCGTTGCGAGGTTTTGACCTCTATATGAGACGTTTTTCAAAGACTGTATTCATTTTTAAAACAAACCATAACCTTTATTTCATAAATAAAGGTTCAAAAAGCTTTACGTAGATTATCAAATAATGATAATCTAAAATATCCTGTTTACACACGACCATTACATAATGGTTTACAATACAAATATGTTACATCGAAATCAGTTTCTTGAATGCAGTTTTTACAAAATTTCATACAAACATGGACTCCAAATCTTGTCAATATTTTAGTATGCAACAGCGGAAGCTCTTAGTATTCACCTGAGAATAAACATGCTTTAAACATCAACAAAAATGTTGGTGAGTTATAGGTTTAACCTATATATATATCAAATCGTAACAATAGACCACAAGATTTCATATTTCAATACACATCCCATACATAGAGATAAAAATCATTTATATGGTGAACACCTGGTAACCGACATTAACAAGATGCATATATAAGAATATCCCCATCATTCCGGGACACCCTTCGGATATGATATAAATTTCAAAGTACTAAAGTATCCTGTACTTTGGATGGGGTTTGTTAGATCCAATAGATCTATCTTTAGGATTCGCGTCAATTAGGGTGTCTGTTCCCTAATTCTTAGATTACCAAACTTAATAAAAAGGGGCATATTCGATTTCGATAATTCAACCATAGAATGTAGTTTCACGTACTTGTGTCTATTTTGTAAATCATTTATAAAACCTGCATGTATTCTCATCCCAAAAATATTAGATTTTAAAAGTGGGACTATAACTCACTTTCACAGATTTTTACTTCGTCGGGAAGTAAGACTTGGCCACTGGTTGATTCACGAACCTATAACAATATATACATATATATCAAAGTATGTTCAAAATATATTTACAACACTTTTAATATATTTTGATGTTTTAAGTTTATTAAGTCAGCTGTCCTCGTTAGTAACCTACAACTAGTTGTCCACCGTTAGATGTACATAAATAAATTGATAAATATTATCTTGAATCAATCCACGACCCAGTGTATACGTATCTCAGTATTGATCACAACTCAAACTATATATATTTTGGAATCAACCTCAACCCTGTATAGCTAACTCCAACATTCACATATAGAGTGTCTATGGTTGTTCCGAAATATATATAGATGTGTCGACATGATAGGTCGTAACATTGTATACGTGTCTATGGTATCTCAAGATTACATAATATACAATACAAGTTGATTAAGTTATGGTTGGAATAGATTTGTTACCAATTTTCACGTAGCTAAAATGAGAAAAATTATCCAATCTTGTTTTACCCATAACTTCTTCATTTTAAATCCGTTTTGAGTGAATCAAATTGCTATGGTTTCATATTGAACTCTATTTTATGAATCTAAACAGAAAAAGTATAGGTTTATAGTCTGAAAAATAAGTTACAAGTCGTTTTTGTAAAGGTAGTCATTTCAGTCGAAAGAACGACGTCTAGATGACCATTTTAGAAAACATACTTCCACTTTGAGTTTAACCATAATTTTTGGATATTGTTTCATGTTCATAATAAAAATCATTTTTCCAGAATAACAACTTTTAAATCAAAGTTTATCATAGTTTTTAATTAACTAACCCAAAACAGCCCGTGGTGTTACTACGACGGCGTAAATCCGATTTTACGGTGTTTTTCGTGTTTCCAGGTTTTAAATCATTAAGTTAGTATATCATATAGATATAGAACATGTATTTAGTTGATTTTAAAAGTCAAGTTAGAAGGATTAACTTTTATTTGCGAACAAGTTTAGAATTAACTAAACTATGTTCTAGTGATTACAAGTTTAAACCTTCGAAGAAGATAGCTTTATATGTATGAATCGAATGATGTTATGAACATCATTACTACCTCAAGTTCCTTGGATAAACCTACTAGAAATGAGAAAAATAGATCTAGCTTCAAAGGATCCTTGGATGGCATGAAAGTTCTTGAAGCAGAATCATGACACGAAAACAATTTCAAGTAAGATTTCCACTCGAAATAAGATTGTTATATTTATAGAAATTGAATTAAAGTTTGAATATGATTATTACCTTGTATTAAAAAGATAACCTACTGTAAGTAACAAAGGTTTCTTGATCTTGGATGATTATTTGGAATGGATTTAGAAAACTTGGAAGTAAACTTGCAATCTTGGAAGTATTCTTGATTTTATGAAACTAGAACTTTTGGAATTTATGAAGAACACTTGGAACTTGAAGATAGAACTTGAGAGAGATCAATTAGATGAAGAAAATTGAAGAATGAAAGTGTTTGTAGGTGTTTTTGGTCGTTGGTGTATGGATTAGATATAAAGGATATGTAATTTTGTTTTCATGTAAATAAGTCATGAATGATTACTCATATTTTTGTAATTTTATGAGATATTTCATGCTAGTTGCCAAATGATGGCTCCCACATGTGTTAGGTGACTCACATGGGCTGCTAAGAGCTGATCATTGGAGTGTATATACCAATAGTACATACATCTAAAAGCTGTGTATTGTACGAGTACGAATACGGGTGCATACGAGTAGAATTGTTGATGAAACTGAACGAGGATGTAATTGTATCAATATCTTAATATGATTCATATGTACCTAGTAAGACGTTGTTATAACGATAATCGTTATATATATCGTTTTCGAGTTTCTTAAATTAATAGTCTCATTTTTATGTATATAACTCATTGTTAAAATACCTAATGAGATACATACTTATAATAAAATCATGTTAACTATATATATAACCATATATATGTCATCGTATAGTTTTTACAAGTTTTAACGTTCGTGAATCACCGATCAACTTGGGTGGTCAATTGCCTATATGAAACCTATTTCAATTAATCAAGTCTTAACAAGTTTGATTGCTTAACATGTTGGAAACACTTAATCATGTAAATAAAAATTTCATTTAATATATATATAAACATGGAAAAGTTCGGGTCACTACAGTATGTGTGTATGTATTTATATATATAGAGTGTGACAACCCGAAAATTTTCGACCAAATTTAAACTTAATCTTTATATGATTCCAACACGATAAGCAAAGTTTGTAATGTTGAGTCTCGAAAATTTTGGAACTATGTTCATACATTCAATTACCCTTTTGACTATGCTCGACGATTCACGAACGAATATATAAATGGATATGAATATATATATGAATATATATATATATTATAACTTGAAAACGTTAACAAAGTATTAAATGTTTAATATTTTACATTAAACGTATTTGTCTCAATATATGCTTAATATATTCATCTACGGAATTAGAAGATAATACCAACGATTAGATTAGTAGATATTTCAACAATTATAAATCCCGTAAGTATGGTGATAAGTCTTTGTTGAGAGGTTCACCTTGATTTAAGAAATCTTTCCTTTTTAACTGTATTTGATATATAAATAACTTGCAATATGTATAGAAAAAGTATTTATATATATTGTATATATATTATGGTTCGAAATTATTTTTGTAAACAATAGTAACACCCATTTATTGTTCCGTTTGATAAATAAATATTATATACTAATTAATATTTTTCTAAATGAAAATATATATTTTACAATGTGATAATGCATAGAATTGAATTAGATATAAAACATTTCGATATTATTAAATATATTTTAATAAACAACGAGGAGTTGATTTATAGAAGCAAATGACCAAATTATTCAAATGTATAAGTTATACTTTGAGTAATATAGTGTATTGATAATTTAAGATTATATTTTGATAAAGGTACATTACACGAAACGTAAAGTACCAGTTTTCTAATCGTACAAAAATGCATTCGAGAAACCGGAACTGAGACATTAGTCGAGCGTAAACGTACGAGTCATCGGACCAAAAATTAAAAGTCAACTATGCACGTAAATATAGTATAATATATAATTAATTAATATAAATTATATGTATTATATATATATATTATAAAAATATGTCGACAAACAAATCAACAAAAAAATTGTGAGCTGGATTTTGGGGCCATGCGATCGCATGAGAAATAGGCATAAAACCCATGCGATCGCATGGCAGTCAGGATTCAGAAACATTCTATAAATTGGCCAGTTTGCTCGACACTCTCACACACTTCCACACTTCTTTTTCTTTTCTCTGTAACTTATAATTTATATTATTATTATTATTATTATTATTATTATTATTATTATTATTATTATTATTATTATTATTATTATTATTATTATTATTATTATTATTATTAATATTAAGATTATTAATATTAATCTTATTATTATTTGTATTATATTATTATTAGTATTATACATAAAATACTACGATGAGATTATGGGCGAGTCATTTCAAACGGGTTTTTCGAGCGGGATAGAGCTAAGGAAACTATGGGTTATAACTATGGAGGTTATGGGTAATGCTCGTGGGTATTGTTCGCAAGTCAAACCTAGTGTTTATCATCTTCATTACGTCTACGTACTTTCCTATAATATTGGATCACAATATTGATACGTACGCATTTATATCTTATCTTTTATATATTAATAGTGTATCCATGTCTAGTGCTCGAGTATATATGTTTATGCATGCTTGTATGCTTTAATTTTGTCGTTAGATAGTTTATGATGAATCACGAATTTGATACATATATTATTGATAAAAGGTATATGATATGCATGTCTTTGGAAAGCTATCGAAAAATTAATAACTTTTCATTTAGAAATCGTGTGTTTTCGAGGAACGGATTAAAAGTTATGGTCAACTGAATTATGATTAACATTAATCGGAATTGCTTTTGAATCTGCAATTGATATTTAAACAACTTGTTTATGAGATTGATAAATTGGATTTTCATATATTACTAATCGAGTAAATGAATTTCTATATAAGGCACGTCTCGTCCTGTTGAACAATTGTCAAAGTTGACTGTCTTATCATGTTTTAAAGCTTTATAAACACTATAATCTGATTTTATAGGTATTGGGAAACTATATGAAATGTTAAAATATATTCAATTTCCATGATCATTCAAATACAATATAACTCTTGAAATAAATAATGTTTTGAGTTTGATAAACTATAAATTCGTTCAACTATCAAGACTTATACTATGTTAATATAATAAGCATGTATAGATTTAAAGATCATATTGGGTCATGTTGATTTTTGAGATGACATTTATTAACTTTTGCATGTCAGTCTCGAGCATTAGGATTGTGATACACTATGACCAAACCTAACTTATTAGACATGTATTGACTAACATATGTTCTCTAGGTTGAGATCTACGATTAATTTGCATTCTAAGTTTCGGTCACATTTCGATGAATGACCTCGTGTGTTGCTAAGGTGAGTTTCATTTGCTCCATTTTTAATTGCTTTTGCAATCTATATTTTTGGGCTGAGAATACATGCACTTTATTTTAAGCGCAATGGACACAAGTACATACTAAATTCTACACTGAGTTAAACTGAAAATCCCTTAGCTTTGGTAACTAGTAGCTACCAGTACATAGGATATGGACTGGTGGGCGTGAATAATTGTACATGGATCCATAAGTCTTGACATCTACGTCTGTTCCAGGTATAGAAACCCTAGCCTGAACTATAAAACAGACGTATGCTATTTGAGATTAGTACACGTTGGTTTGCGTGTATTGTACATGTTGGTTGCATGTATGTTAAAACAGGGGTACTTATTATAACGTTAAAGTTTAGTTACCAGGGTACTCAATCTTGTAGAATAATTTGATAAACGTTTCGGATGAAACAACTGGATTCTTGTGATCCACCTTTATATACAGATTATGCACAACAATAAAACTATGAACTCACCAACCTTTGTGTTGACACTTTTAAGCATGTTTATTCTCAGGTTTCTAGAAGTCTTTCGCTGTTTGCTTATATGTGATACAAGCTATGTGCACGGAGTCATACAAGCTTTATTCGAGAAAATGTTGCATTCACAAAATCATCACCATGTATCTTATTTCGACTGCATTATCAATGGATGTAGTATTGTAAACTATTAATTACGGTGATTGTCTATATGTGGAAATCATCAAACGTCAAAAACCTTGGAATTTAATATTCAATTATGGTGTGCCTTTTCAAAAGAATACAATATTTACAAAACGTATCATATAGATGTCAAAACCTCACTATGAAATCAATGAGTGATGTATTCGTCCAAGTGGTTTTGGAAAGATCATCACAGTTGGTATCAGAGCTTGAGGTCATAGGGAACCAGAATTTGCATTAATGTATTTAGATGGTAATTGTTAGAATGCATTAATGAGTCCGGACTATGACCGTATCTGTTTTTACCGAGTTTTGCTTATCATTTCTTGTCAGAAATTACATGCTTATCTAGACATGTTTTCCTGCATTTATTGCATAGATAGTGTATGGAAAAATTTTGTATCTTAAGCATATCTATTACAGTAAACTCTGTCTTACACTTTTCGAAAATTTCTCCGTAACTTATGGGATTTTGGTATTATATATACATATGTAAATTATGTATCAGAGAATACCAAACTAAATCCTATAATCTATCTCAAAACAAAATCAATTCCCTGATTATACAAGATGGATCACGTATCTAGTTCAAATTCCTTAAACTCCGACAGCTATTCCGATATGGATATTCACCTGAACTCCGAAGACAGTGTAACCGGAATGGATCAACCAATTAGCCATCATCTATTCTGGATGAATTGGGGATGGGTTCGTAGTCTACTTAATCATTGGAGATAAGAAGAAGGCGATTCCTTCCATCCACCACATTGCCCTCTTGGCGAAGAACCTGAAGCACTTACCGGCGAACCTGTTCGTAATACCATTTTCTCTCTCATTTCCAGAGTATCTCGTCATGATTATATACTATCTCACATTCAAGATCACATTCACCCACTCGTCCGAACCGACAATCATCCCGGTGTAATAGAAGAAGTCAACGAGCTTCGTGCTCGGGTAGTGGTTTTGGAGAATATGGTGCAAAGGTTACAAGCACCAGCAGTAGCACCGGCAGCAACAGTACCACCATCAGCAACACCAACAGTACCATCACCACCACCAACAACAACATCCGCATCCCACTCCTCAACATCACAATCTGTACCTCGAGTATCAACGTCATACGCACCATAGATACCAAGGAATACAAAAAACAAACGATGAAGTATAGATTCATAATTTCATTGAAGAAATATTCTACGGCGATTATGTAATATCTAAAGTTTTAGAGATTATATATTCTAGTCCTAATCAAAAACCAGATGAGATTAATATTATTAAATCCATGATTACATCTAAAGAAAATATATATGTAGGTATATTTTCATAAAGATTGTAATTAAAAATTCTTTTATACAAACTGTTAATGGGAGAATATTTTAACGGGTAGGTAATACCCGAAAGATATACATAAATTCACAATTAATATGTTACATTCTTCAATTATGATTCAACAAATCATCAACTATACTCACTACTTTCACAACGAGATATATTCATTCATAGAAATCAAAACAACCATACTCATTCAAATTCAATTACATATTCTGATTTTAACATATCAGAATCCAAGGCGAGATATAACCGATATCATCACTCTTAGATTTCTACATCTTTCAAAGCTATATTTTGATTTCAAAACTATGCTAGAACATCATATGTATATTAACGATTACGACCGGTGTTCAAACCCTTCGAAATTCCTGAAGACACTTCAAATAATGAACAATCGAGATGATGATCCAACCACATGTTACGTACAGTTATGTACCTAAAAAACTCTTGAAACCAAAGTCATAGTTTAACACGTATCCGTGTTAGACCCTTTGGCATTTATTAGCTAAAATAACTTTGCAATCCCTTTACAAAGTAGTCATTTTGTCACAGCTCCAGCAAGTCAACTTCGATTCTTCAGTCGAAACAGCCTTATTATAACCTTGATATATATGTTGCCCCTTTCGCCATCGTTACCGGGGAACCGTTTATGTTCCATCACAAATAAACTTACCAACAACTTCACTGATCTTTGACTTTCCGAAAAATCATTATATTTATCGAAACCTTATCATTTACTCATCTGCATCTTATAACAAGAATTGTCTTGCCAATTACTGGGAATCAGCAATCAGTATTTTGAAATCTCGCAGCATGTCTACTCCAACAGTTATATGTGTACATATAACATCTATCTCCTATACTTACGTACTTTGAATGTGAAGTTTCTGAAAAACACCCTAAACTGCGAACTAGTTCTCAAAATTTTGAAAGATGCTGATGAAGCAACAAAAACTGTAAACAACCTTAACAGTAAAAAGTTTGATGATAAAGAATAGTGTGTTGGCAAAGCTCAGAAAAAGAGAAGGTATAGAACTGGAAAACAAATTGAGCAAAGTATGAAGGAGGCTGTGGACAAATCACAAAGACTAAACCTGCCTTCAAAGAATCCAAATGATTCAGTATCTGCTAAAGTCATTAACGAATACCTTGCTCCTGACTCTAAACCCTTGCGAACAATATTCTTCATCATCCTCTGATATTAGAAATTTTAAGATATTATCGTATCTTTCATTATAAATATCCTCCATATTTCTGAAGATATTTCCATAATTATTCTTATCTGAAATAATTTATCTCTTTGCACCATCTGTATTATATCATAAAAGAAACTATTTTAGTTTCTAAATTCTGAAACCTTCAAGTTTAAAATATGAATGTTTTTGAATTAGTGTTGGGAATTGAAGCATGAGTTAGTATAATATAATGACACTTGATCAACGTGATTATATTACAGTAAGTCATGCTGAGTTTCTAAATGGGACATGATGATTCACAGAACATACCGTCATCATGTGGCATGTTACACGACTCTGGTATTCTATTTAACCTCTAAGAATATCAAGAAAATATTTTCTTGATGATTCGGTCTTTTCTTGATATTCTGGTAATTTGACAAATCAAAATCATGCCATTACAATTTTCTTCTTAGAACATTAACTATGTTTATTTCAAAATCCATACCTACGAATTCTGGACCATTATTTGCTTGACTTGAAGTCGGGAAGAGAAGACAAAAGTATGGAACTCTTGGATATAAAAGAAAGTATAAAGCTCGACAACAACACATAAATTACAAACCGTGCATATCAATACGTATTGCCACGTAAAGGCATGGGAGAATTAAAATTACTATAACCCCAAGGTAATAATAAAAATAAATAAAATCCTCCGGTGGTCGATGAAAGAGAAGAATGACAGATATGAAAGTTAGGAGTATTTCAAGGATCAGAACTGGATGTAGCATATTGACGAATGATTCAAAGTATGAATTAAAGGAGAAAGAATAGAGGGTGTGAGTTATGGAAATAAGAAAACAAAGAGAATAGATTTATAGTGACATATCCGACAGAGCAATCAAAACAGGTTATCGCATTTAATCAAAGAAGATCCTAATTTCCTTAATTATCGAAGAATCAAATCTTATTACGAAAATTTTCTCTAAATCCCTTAAAATCTGGAAATCAATCCTATCTACGTCAAAAGAAATGATGAATATACATTTATTCATTTCACTCTTTTGTGATAGCTTCACTCGTACTCTTCACAAAATCAAATTATTTGTCTATATTACTCGATGATGATAAAACTCTAATTTTCAGCTCGTATGCGTCATGAAAACATACTTATTGTCAGCCATGACCATCCCAATCAAATTTTGGGACGAAATTTCTTTAACGGGTAGGTACTGTGACAACCCGGAAATTTTCGACCAAATTTAAACTTAATCTTTATATGATTCCAACACGATAAGCAAAGTTTGTAATGTTGAGTCTCGAAAATTTTGGAACTATGTTCATACATTCAATTACCCTTTTGACTATGCTCGACGATTCACGAACGAATATATAAATGGATATGAATATATATGTATATATATATATATATTATAACTTGAAAACGTTAACAAAGTATTAAATGTACAATATTTTACATTAAGTGTATTTGTCTCAATATATGCTTAATATATTGATCTACGGAATTAGAAGATAATACCAACGATTGGATTAGTAGATATTTCAACAATTATAAATCCCGTAAGTATGGTGATAAGTCTTTGTTGAGAGGTTCACCTTGATTTAAGAAATCTTTCCTTTTTAACTGTATTTGATATATAAATAACTTGCAACGTGTATAGAAAAAGTATTTATATATATTGTATATATATATATATATTATGGTTCGAAATTATTTTTGTAAACAATAGTAACACCCATTTATTGTTCCGTTTGATAAATAAATATTATATACAAATTTATATTTTTCTAAATGAAAATATATATTTTACAATGTGATAATGCATAGAATTGAATTAGATATAAAATGTTTTGATATTATTAAATATATTTTAATAAACAACGAGGAGTTGATTTATAGAAGCAAATGACCAAATTACTCAAATGTATAAGTTATACTTTGAGTAATATAGAGTATTGATAATTTAAGATTATATTTTGATAAAGGTACATTACACGAAACGTAAAGTACCAGTTTTCTAATCGTACGAAAATGCATTCGAGAAACCGGAACTGAGACATTAGTTGAGCGTAAACGTACGAGTCATCGGACCAAAAATTAAAAGTCAACTATGCACGTGAATATAATATATAATTAATTAATATAAATTATATAAATTATATATATATATATTATAAAAATATGTCGACAAACAAAACAACAAAAAAATTATGAGCTGGATTTTGGGGCCATACGATCGCATGAGAAATAGGCATAAAACCCATGCGATCGCATGGTAGTCAGGATTCAGAAACATTCTATAAATTAGCCAGTTTGTTCGACACTCTCACACACTTCCACACTTCTTTTTCTTTTCTCTGTAACTTATAATTTATATTATTATTATTATTATTATTATTTTTATTATTATTATTATTATTATTATTATTATTATTATTATTATTATTATTATTATTATTATTATTATTATTATTGTTATTGTTATTATTATTATTATTATTATTATTATTATTATTATTATAATGATTATTATTATTATTATTAAGATTATTAATATTAATCTTATTATTATTTATATTATATTATTATTAGTATTATACATAAAATACTACGATGAGATTTTGGGCGAGTCATTTCAAACGGGTTTTTCGAGCGGGATAAAGCTAAGGAAACTATGGGTTATAACTATGGAGGTTATGGGTAATGCTCGTGGTTATTGTTCGCAAGTCAAACCTAGTTTTTATCATCTCCGTTGCGTCTACGTACTTTCCTATAATATTGGATCACAATATTGATACGTAAGCATTTATATCTTATCTTTTATATATTAATAGTGTATCCATGTCTAGTGCTCGAGTATATATGTTTATGCATGCTTGTATGCTTTAATTTTGTCGTTAGATAGTTTATGATGAATCACGAATTTGATACATATATTATTGATAAAAGGTATATGATATGCATGTCTTTGGAAATCTGTCAAAAAATTAATAACTTTTCATTTAGAAATCGTGTGTTTTCGAGGAACGGATTAAAAGTTATGGTCAACTGAATTATGATTAACATTAATCGGAATTGCTTTTGAATCTGCAATTGATATTTAAACAACTTGTTTATGAGATTGATAAATTGGATTTTCATATATTACTAATCGAGTAAATGAATTTCTATATAAGGCACGTCTCGTCCTGTTGAACAATTGTCAAAGTTGACTGTCTTATCATGTTTTAAAGCTTTATAAACACTATAATCTGATTTTACAGGTATTGAGAAACTATATGAAATGTTAAAATATATTCAATTGCCATGATCATTCAAATACAATATAACTCTTGAAATAAATAATGTTTTGAGTTTGATAAACTACAAATTTGTTCAACTATCAAGACTTATACTATGTTAATATAATAAGCATGTATAGATTTAAAGATCATATTGGGTCAGGTTGATTTTTGAGATGACTTTTGTTAACTTTTGCATGTCGGTCTCGAGCATTAGGATTGTGATACACTATGACCAAACCTAACTTATTAGACATGTATTGACCAACATATGTTCTCTAGGTTGAGATCTACGATTAATTTGCATTCTAAGTTTCGATCACATTTCGATGAATGACCTTGTGTGCTGCTAAGGTGAGTTTCATTTGCTCCCCTTTTAATTGCTTTTGCAATCTATATTTTTGGGCTGAGAATACTTGCACTTTATTTTAAGCGCAATGGACACAAGTACATACTAAATTCTACACTGAGTTAAACCGAAAATCCCTTAGCTTTGGTAACTAGTAGCTACCAGTACATAGGATATGGACTAGTGGGTGCGAATAATTGTATATGGATCCATAGGGCTTGACATCCCCGTCTGTTCCAGGTATAGAAACCCTAGCCTGAACTATAAAATAGATGCATGCTATTTGAGATTAGTACACGTTGGTTTGCGTGTATTGTAAATGTTGGTTGCATGTATGTTAAAACAGGGGTACTTATTATAATGTTAAAGTTTAGTTACCAGGGTGCTCAATCTTGTAGAATAATTTGATAAACGTTTCGGATGAAACAACTGAAATCTTGTGATCAACCTTTATATACAGATTATGCACAACAATAAAACTATGAACTCACCAACCTTTGTGTTGACACTTTTAAGCATGTTTATTCTCAGGTTTCTAGAAGTCTTCAACAGTTTGCTTATATGTGATACAAGCTATGTGCATGGAGTCATACATGCTTTATTCGAGAAAATGTTGCATTCACAAAATCATCACCATGTATCTTATTTCGACTGCATTATCAACGGATGTAGTATTGTAAACTATTAATTACGGTGATTGTCTATATGTGGAAATTATAAACGTCAAAAACCTTGGAATTTAATATTCAATTATGGTGTGCCTTTTCAAAAGAATGCAATGTTTACAAAACGTATCATATAGAGGTCAAAACCTCACTATGAAATCAATGAGTGATGTATTCGTCCAAGTGGTTTTGGAAGGATCATCACAGTTGGTATCAGAGCTTAAGGTCATAGGGAACCAGAATTTGCATTAGTGTGTTTAGCTGGTAATTGTTAGAATGCATTAGTGAGTCTGGACTATGACCGTATCTGTTTTTACCGAGTTTTGCTTATCATTTCTTGTCAGAAATTACATACTTATCTAGACATGTTTTCCTGCATTTATTGCATAGATAGTGTAAGGAAAAATTTTGTATCTTAAGCATATCTATTACAGTAAACTCTGTCTTACACTTTCCGAAAATTTCTCCGTAACTTATGGGATTTTGGTATTATATATACATATGTAAATTATGTATCAGAGAATACCAAACTAAATCCTATAATTTATCTCAAAACAAAATCAATTCCCTGATTATACAAGATGGATCACGTATCTAGTTCAAATTCCTTAAACTCTGACAGCTATTCCGATATGGATATTCACCTGAACTCCGAAGACAGTGTAATCGAAATGGATCAACCAATTAGCCATCATCTATTCTGGATGAATTGGGGATGGGTTCGTAGTCTACTTAATCATTGGAGATAAGAAGAAGGCGATCCCTTCCATCCACCACATTGCCCTCTTGGCGAAGAACCTAAAGCACTTACCGGCGAACCTGTTCGTAATACCATTTTCTCTCTCATTTCCAGAGTATCTCGTCATGATTATATACTATCTCACATTCTAGATCTCATTCACCCGCTCATCCGAACCGACAATCATCCCGGTGTAATAGAAGAAGTCAACGAGCTTCGCGCTCGGGTAGTGGCTTTGGAGAATATGGTGCAAAGGTTACAAGCACCAGCAGCAGCACCGGCAGCAACAGTACCACCATCAGCAACACCAACAGTACCATCACCACCACCAACAACAACATCCGCATCCCACACCTCAACATCACAATCTGTACCTCGAGTATCAACGTCATACGCACCATAGATACCAAGGAATACCAACAACAAACGATGAAGTATCGATTCATAATTTCATTGAAGAAATATTCTACGACGATTATGTAATATCTAAAGTTTTAGAGATTATATATTCTAGTCCTAATCGAAAACCAGATGAGATTAATATTATTAAATCCATGATTACATCTAAAGAAAATATATATGTAGGTATATTTTCATAAAGATTGTAATTAAAAATTCTTATTGTACAAACTGTTAATGGGAGAATATTTTAACGGGTAGGTAATACCCGAAAGATATATATAAATTCACAATTAATATGTTACATTCTTCAATTCTGATTCAACAAATCATCAACTATACTCACTACTTTCACAACGAGATATATTCTTTCATAGAAATCAAAACAACCATACTCATTCAAATTCAATTACATATTCTGATTTTAACATATCAGAATCCAAGGCGAGATATAACCGATATCATCACTCTTAGATTTCTACATCTTTCAAAGCTGTATTTTGATTTCAAAAATGTGCTAGAACATCATATGTATATTAACGATTACGATCGGTGTTCAAACCCTTCGAAATTCCTGAAGACACTTCAAATAATGAACAATCGAGATGGTGATCCAACCACATGTTACCTACAGTTATGTACCTGAAAAACTCTTGAAACCAAAGTCATAGTTTAACACGTATCAGTGTTAGACCCTTTGGCATTTATTAGCTAAAATAACTTTACAATCACTTTATAAAGTAGTAAGTTTTGTCACAGCTCTAGCAAGTCAACTTCGATTCTTCAATCGAAACAGCCTTATTATAACCTTGATATATATGTTGCCCCTTTCGCCATCGTTACCGGGGAACCGTTTATGTTTCATCACAAATAAACTTACCAACAACTTCACTGATCTTTGACTTTTTGAAAAATCATTATATTTATCGAAACCCCATCATTTACTCATCTGCATCTTATAAAAAGAATTTTCTTGCCAATTACTGGGAATCAGCAATCAGTATTTTAAAATCTCGCAGCATGTCTACTCCAACAGTTATATGTGTACATATAACATCTATCTCCTATACTTACGTACTTTGAATGTGAAGTTTCTGAAAAACACCCTAAACTGCGAACTAGTTCTCGAAATTTCGAAAGATGCTGATGAAGCAACAAAAACTGTAAACAACCTTAACAGTAAAAAGTTTGATGATAAAGAATAGTGTGTTGGCAAAGCTCAGAAAAAGAGAAGGTTTGGAACTGGAAAACGAATTGAGCAAAGTATGAAGGAGGCTGTAGACAAATCAAAAAGACTAAACCTGCCTTCAAAGAATCCAAATGATTCAGTATCTGCTAAAGTCATTAACGAATACCTTGCTCCTGACTCTAAACCCTTGCGGACAATATTCTTCATCATCCTCTGATATTAGAAATTTTAAGATATTATCGTATCTTTCATTATAAATATCCTACATATTTCTGAAGATATTTCCATAATTATTCTTATCTGAAATAATTTATCTCTTTGCACCATCTGTATTATATCATAAAAGAAACTATTTTAGTTTCTAAATTCTGAAACCTTCAAGTTTAAAATATGAATGTTTTTGAAGTAGTGTTGGGAATTGAAGCATGAGTTAGTATAATATAATGACACTTGATCAACGTGATTATATTACAGTAAGTCATGCTGAGTTTCTAAATGGGACATGATAATTCACAGAACATACCGTCATCATGTGGCATATTACACGACTCTGGTATTCTAGTTAACCTCTAAGAATATCAAGAAAATATTTTCTTGATGATTCGGTCTTTTTCGGATATTCTGGTAATTTGACAAATCAAAATCATGCCATTACAATTTTCTTCTTAGATCATTAACTATGTTCATTTCAAAATCCATACCTACAAATTCTGGACCATTATTCGCTTGACTTGAAGTCGGGAAGAGGAGACAAAAGTATGGAACTCTTGGATATAAAAGAAAGTATAAAGCTCGACAACAACACATAAATTACAAACCGTGCATATCAATACGTATTGCCACGTAAAGGCACGGGAGAATTAAAATTACTATAACCCCAAGGTAATAATAAAAATAAATAAAATCCTCCGGTGGTAGATGAAAGAGAAGAATGACAGATATGAAAGTTAGGAGTATATCAAGGATCAGAACTGGATGTAGCATATTTACGAATGATTCAAAGTATGAATTAAAGGAGAAAGAATAGAGGGTGTGAGTTGTGGAAATAAGAAAATGAAGATAATGGATTTATAGTGACATATCCGACAGAGCAATCAAAACAGGTTATCGCATTTAATCAAAGAAGATCCTAATTTCCTTAATTATCGAAGAATCAAATCTTATTACGAAAATTTTCTCTAAATCCCTTGAAATCTGGAAATCAATCCTATCTACGTCAAAAGATATGACGAATATACATTTATTCATTTCACTCTTTTGTGATAGCTTCACTCGTACTCTTCACAAAATCAAATTATTTGTCTATATTACTCGATGATGATAAAACTCTAATTTTCAGCTCGTATGCGTCATGAAAACATACTTATTGTCAGCCATGACCATCCCAATCAAATTTCGGGACGAAATTTCTTTAACGGGTAGGTACTGTGACAACCCAGAAATTTTCGACCAAATTTAAACTTAAACTTTATACGATTCCGACACGATAAGCAAAGTTTGTAATGTTGAGTCTCGAAAATTTTGGAACTATGTTCGTACATTCAATTACCCTTTTGACTATGCTCGACGATTCACGAACAAATATATAAATGGATACGAATATATATATGTATATATATATTATAACTTGAAAACGTTAACAAAGTATTAAATGTATAATATTTTACATTAAACGTATTTGTCTCAATATATGCTTAATATATTCATCTACGGAATTAAAAGATAATACCAACGATTGGATTAGTAGATATTTCAACAATTATAAATCCCGTAAGTATGGTGATAAGTCTTTGTTGAGAGGTCCACCTTGATTTAAGAAATCTTTCCTTTTTAACTGTATTTGATATATAAATAACTTGCAACGTGTATAGAAAAAGTATTTATATATATTGTATATATATATATTATGGTTCGAAATTATTTTTGTAAAAAATAGTAACACCCATTTATTGTTCCGTTTGATAAATAAATATTATATACAAATTTATATTTTTCTAAATGAAAATATATATTTTACAATGTGATAATTCATAGAATTGAATTAGATATAAAACGTTTCGATATTATTAAATATATTTTAATAAACAACGAGAAGTTGATTTATAGAAGCAAATGACCAAATTACTCAAATGTATAAGTTATACTTTGAGTAATATAGTGTATTGATAATTTAAGATTATATTTTGATAAAGGTACATTACACGAAACGTAAAGTACCAGTTTTCTAATCGTACGAAAATGCATTCGAGAAACCATAATTGAGACATTAGTCAAGCGTAAACGTACGAGTCATTGGACCAAAAATTAAAAGTCAACTATGCACGTGAATATAATATAATATATAATTAATTAATATAAATTATATAAATTATATATATATATATATATATATATATATATATATATATATATATATATATATATATATATATATTATAAAAATATGTCGAAAAACAAAACAACAAAAAAATTGTGAGCTGGATTTTGGGGCCATGCGATCGCATGAGAAATAGGCATAAAACCCATGCGATCGCATGGCAGTCAGGATTCAGAAACATTCTATAAATTGGCCAGTTTGCTCGACACTCTCACACACTTCCACACTTCTTTTTCTTTTCTCTGTAACTTATAATTTATATTATTATTATTATTATTATTATTATTATTATTATTATTATTATTATTATTATTATTATTATTAATATTAAGATTATTAATATTAATCTTATTATTATTTGTATTATATTATTATTAGTATTATACATAAAATACTACGATGAGATTATGGGCGAGTCATTTCAAACGGGTTTTTCGAGCGGGATAGAGCTAAGGAAACTATGGGTTATAACTATGGAGGTTATGGGTAATGCTCGTGGGTATTGTTCGCAAGTCAAACCTAGTGTTTATCATCTCCGTTGCGTTTACGTACTTTCCTATAATATTGGATCACAATATTGATACGTAAGCATTTATATCTTATCTTTTATATATTAATAGTGTATCCATGTCTAGTGCTTGAGTATATATGTTTATGCATGCTTGTATGCTTTAATTTTGTCGTTAGATAGTTTATGATGAATCACGAATTTGATACATAGAATATTGATAAAAGGTATATGATATGCATGTCTTTGGAAAGCTGTCGAAAAATTAATAACTTTTCATTTAGAAATAATGTGTTTTCGAGGAATGGATTAAAAGTTATGGTCAACTGAATTATGATTAACATTAATCGGAATTGCTTTTGAATCTGCAATTGATATTTAAACAACTTGTTTATGAGATTGATAAATTGGATTTTCATATATTACTAATCGAGTAAATGAATTTCTATATAAGGCACGTCTCGTCCTGTTGAACAATTGTCAAAGTTGAATGTCTTATCATGTTTTAAAGCTTTATAAACACTATAATCTGATTTTACAGGTATTGGGAAACTATATGAAATGTTAAAATATATTCAATTGCCATGATCATTCAAATACAACATAACTCTTGAAATAAATAATGTTTTGAGTTTGAAAAACTATAAATTCGTTCAACTATCAAGACTTATACTATGTTAATATAATAAGCATGTATAGATAGATTTAAAGATCATATTGGGTCAGGTTGATTTTTGAGATGACTTTTGTTAACTTTTGCATGTCGGTCTCGAGCATTAGGATTGTGATACACTATGACCAAACCTAACTTATTAGACATGTATTGACCAACATATGTTCTCTAGGTTGAGATCTACGATTAATTTGCATTCTGAGTTTCGGTCACATTTCGATGAATGACCTTGTGTGCTGCTAAGGTGAGTTTCATTTGCTCTCTTTTTAATTACTTTTGCAATCTATATTTTTGGGCTGAGAATACATGCACTTTATTTTAAGCGCAATGGACACAAATACATACTAAATTCTACACTGAGTTAAACCAAAAATTCCTTAGCTTTGGTAACTAGTAGCTACCAGTACATAGGATATGGACTGGTGGGCACGAATAATTGTATATGGATCCATAGGGCTTGACATCCCCGTCTGTTCTAGGTATAGAAACCCTAGCCTGAACTATAAAACAGACGTATGCTATTTGAGATTAGTACACGTTGGTTTGCATGTATTGTACATGTTGGTTGCATGTATGTTAAAACAGGGGTACTTATTATAACGTTAAAGTTTAGTTACCAGGGTGCTCAATCTTGTAGAATAATTTGATAAACGTTTCGGATGAAATAACTGAAATCTTGTGATCCACCTTTATATACAGATTATGCACAACAATAAAACTATGAACTCACCAACCTTTGTGTTGACACTTTTAAGCATGTTTATTCTCAGGTTTCTAGAAGTCTTCCACTGTTTGCTTATATGTGATACAAGCTATGTGCACGGAATCATACATGCTTTATTCGAGAAAATGTTGCATTCACAAAATCATCACCATGTATCTTATTTCGACTGCATTATCAACGGATGTAGTATTGTAAACTATTAATTACGGTGATTGTCTATATGTGGAAATCATCAAACGTCAAAAACCTTAGAATTTAATATTCAATTATGGTGTGCCTTTTCAAAAGAATGCAATGTTTACAAAATGTATCATATAGAGGTTAAAACCTCACTATGAAATCAATGAGTGATGTATTCGTCCAAGTGGTTTTGGAAGGATCATCACATAGAGAAAAATGATTTCCTGGTGTGAAGGTGGTTTGTGTTTCTCGTTGTTGATTTTTCAGGAGAGCAGAGTGATGAATTGTTTTATAGCAGTGAAGGGTTCAACAGATATATTCGAGCCAGGAAGAGCAAACAAAAATGTATAAAGCAGAAAGTGAAGTGTAACAAATTCGTACGATATATACAGCACAAGATTCGATTACAGTTTGTTTCGTAGCTTGATTGAGTCGACAGAAGAATCAATCGGGTACAAATAAAAATATATATATAAGTTGAATATGACTGGTAACAAATTCGTACGCTTATCTGTTACTGATTTCTAACCAATTTGTTTTATAATGAAATTGAAGTTGTTTTGTAGCGTTTAATTGGAGTCGTCCAAGAATCTTGAGCAGGGGAAGGAAATAAGAAAACAGAAATCAATAGAGACTTGCAAAGAATTAGTACGCTTTAACTGTTATTGACAGCTAATCATTTTGTATCTGTCTGTTTGATTTTTCTCCTCATCCATTTGAATTGCAGTAATATGAGGTGATCAATTTTTGTTTGGTATTGACAATGAGATCGACGTTTTTCACTTGAGCAGACAAGAAGGACTGGGAAGAATATAGAGTAAATAAATTGATGCAGATGCCTAACTGAATTTGATTCTGTTTCAGATAAATATCTAAAAATTTTGTATCTTATTGAATTATTATATCTGATTTTGATTCTAACAGATTAGGATAGTTATCAGATTTTTGGATCGTTCTGTTTAATTTATTAGATGGAATCAGATACTAGCAGATAGGAAAACAGAAAAATGTACAAGTTGAAGTGATAAGAATTGATTCGCATAAATTTGCTGTCTTTATAATTTTTGTATTTAAATTTAATTAATAATAATACTAATCATGATAATAAAAATGATAAAGTTAATAGAATAATGATAAACATAATAATAATTATAATATTAATATAACATATTACATGTATCAAATCTGTTATTAATAATAATATTGAAAGTAATAAAATTTTTAATATAATAACTATATTTGTAATTTGATTTATTATATTAATATTACATATTATTTGTTAGGTAATATTATATAATATATATTACATAATAACATATAATGAATATTTAATATTTATATATCTTATATTTGTTACAATATACATATAATAATCATGTATAGAAATTTATATATATATTAACCCACAATTGTATATATATAAGTATTCCTTATTAACTAAGGAAAATTAAAACGTATTTTTCTAAATAAAGTAATCAAAGTTTATATTTCAAAATACTATATATATATATATATATATATATATATATATATATATATATATATATATATATATATATATATATATATATATATATATATATATATGTATGTATGTGTATGTGTATGTGTGTGTGTGTATGTATATATATATAGATTTATTTTTAATAATAAGTTTTATTATATCTTACATTATTTTACTTATCTATTTAAATCAATTAAATAGTATATTACTCCATACCTCATTTCAATTTAATATTTATATGTATCTATTTACAAATAGCTGTTCGTGAATCATCGAAAACAGTCGAAGGTCAATTAAATATATGAAACAGTTCAAAATTTTTGAGACTTAACCTAACAGACTTTGCTTATCGTGTCAAAAATTTTAAATCGTATCGAGAGTTTGGTTTAAAATTAGTCAAAAATTTCCGGGTCATTACAGTACCTACCCGTTAAAGAGATTTCGTCCCAAAATTTGAGTGGTGATAGTTGGAATTGAAATCGAGAATGTTTTATTACTAGATTTGAACTCTGATTCTTAATAGAAAGATTTTAGTCTGCTAAGAATATTTCATCGAAGAAGAAAATGATAAGATTAGAGATTTTCTTCGAGATTAATACACAAATAGATTTATCAATACCTTACTCGGATTGAGTTCGGTTTCATGATGAATTCGAATCAAGTAACATGGTTCATGATGAATACAAGTCAAGTAACACGGTTCGTGGTGACAGTAAGGTTGATCAAGCATTACCATCATCACGTTCCATTAGAACTTTCGCATGACTTACTGTAATATAATCACGTTGATCAAGTGTCATTATATTACATTAACTCATGCTTTCATTCCAATATTACTCTAAAATATCAAAGGATTTAAAACTTCAGGGTTTCACTGAGATTTAGAAATCAAAACATTTTTCGATATGATATACTAAGGATTGGATGAAGGTGAAGATAATTTACGTATGTAAATGATATAAGGATTCCATCAGGGCGTTGAGGATATTTATAATGAAGGAAAATATAACGATATCAAGGAATATTGAAGATATTTATAATGAGGAAGGAAGGTTTCGATCTTTTTTCGAGCTTTTCCAACGTACCATTCTTTTGTTAACAAATTTCTATCTTCTAAGAACTTCAATCCTTTTTACTGCTTCATCAGTATTCACAACGATAATATATCTGAATTATTGGTTACCAATCCGAGGTGTTTTCAATATTTCGAAGGGTTTGAACGCAGATGGTAATCGTCAAGATACAAATGATGTTTAAGATTAAATCAAGTGACAAACTTGAGGAAATATTTAACTGTGGTAGATGTAATTTATTAATGATATTTTAAGTCAAAATGTGTTGTAATTAATATTTCCTACTCTTTTAATACTTTTTAATTGTCTAAGGTTAGTAGTCCAATTTTAATAGTCCAATAGTCCAAGGTTAGTATAGGTTTAAAGTTTTACGTTGTTAATTAATTGGTTACTAGTCAATTTTATTTTGTTCATTATTTTCTTCATTATGCCACTTGTCAAATCTTGACTTGGATTCTGATCGGTCAAAATCCGAATGTGAAATTGAATTTGAATGAAAATAGTTGTTCTTTGATGAACAGATACGTATAGGTGTCGATTTAGGCAGTATTGTTAATGACCGCTGAATCTGAATTAAAGAATGTACAGTGTAACTTATTAATGTGAAAACTAAATATTCCTCGGGTATTACCTACCCTTTAAAATATTTTCACCATTAACAGTTTGTACAAAAGAACTTTTAAATTACAATCTTTATGAAAATATATATACATATATATTTTCTTTAGATGTAATCGTGGATTTAATGAGTTAATATGATATTAAACTCATCTAATTTACGGTTAGAACTAGAGTACATAATCTCTAAAATATTAGAAATTACATAATCGTCAGGTAGAACGAAGATAAATGACGTAGAACGATAGGTTGAACGATGATTAGGTTTGAGGTATAAGTTGTAATGTTGAGGCATGTGATGTTGAAACTTAGGTTGTTGGTGGTACTGTTGGTGCTGGTGATGTTGTTGAAGCTGGTAAATTTTGCACCATATTCTCCAAATTGATTACTCGAGCGCGAAGTTTGTTGACTTCTTCTATCACACCGGGATGATTGTCGGTTGGGACGAACGGATGAATAAGATTTAGAATTGAAGATATTATGTAATCGTTGCGAGCTATTCTGGAAATGAGAGTGAAAATGGTGTTTCGAACTGGTTCGCTGGTAAGTGCTCCAGGTTCTTCGCCAAGAGGTGAATTTGGTTGATGGAAAGGGTCGCTTTCTTCTCGTTTCTATTGATTAAGTTGACTACGAACCCATCCCCAATTCAAGATGATGGCTGATTTGTTGATCCATTTCGGTTACGCTGCTTTCGGATATCGAGTGGAAATCCATATCGGAATAGCTGTCGAAATCCGAGGAATTTGAACTGGTTGCGAGTTCCATCTTGTACGGTTAGATAGAGGATTTTCGATATGAAATGATTTTCGGATATCGGATGATATTCTAATTACATAGAATACCTATATATAGTACAGAAGATCCTGTAGATTACGGGGGAACTTTCGGAAGCTGTCAGGCAAACTTTACAGTAACAAATACGCTAAGATATGAATTCATCTATACACTATCTATGCAATAAATGCAGTAAGACGTGTCTAGACTTAGGAATGATAAGCAAAACTTTTGACATGCAGACAAAATCCAAGTCTAGACTCATTAATATATCCTAACAACTACTAGGTCGAAGTCCAGACTCACTAATGCAAGACCTGGTTCGCTAAGACCACCGCTCCGATACCACCTGTAGTAACCCGTCCTAATCCACCTGGACGAAATCTTCAACAGCTGGTCCCATTGCGAGGTATTGACCTCTATATGCCATGAACGACTCCATGTAATATCTCTAAAATGGGCAAATGCACAGCGGAAGATTTCTTTCATACCTGAGAATAAAATGCTTTAAAGTGTCAACCAAAAGGTTGGTGAGTTCATAGGTTTATCATAAACAATAAAATTCATCATTTTGATAGACCACAAGATTTAAATACAGTACACCTATCTCGTGTACAAAACCATTTTTCATAATGCTTAGCAGAGTAGGTTCGTACCCTTTTCTCCCTCGTAGGTTGCCTCGCGATTTTTAAGTAACCGTACACATATCTCGTGCACAAAAATAACATACACATAACCTGTGTATAAAATCATTCTCTCGATACATAACCTTCACTTTACATTCATTGCTTGGCTTGGTAACCGACCTTAACATATAATGCGCATCAATAATATCCCAAAAAAAACAGAACATCTCGTATGTATAATATATAAACCTCGAAGTACTAAACACCATGCCCACTAGCTCTTCCGTCTAGTGAACATTCTTGGTGGGGGTGTTAAACCCGGTAGCTACCTTTAGGATTCGCATGAATTAGGGCCATACCCATTTCTAATTCTTAGGTTACCAAGCAATAATAATCAGGGGAAAATATTCACAACAATTAGTGGCAATTATCACGTCCAACTAATTCCATAATAATCCACAGAACTTCTATCTGCATAATAATTCATTTGAGGAATGTTTTGCTTGTTTCTATCTCGTCAAACATTATAAAAGCATTTCATGTATTCTCAGTTCAAAATATATTTCAAAAGCATTTAATAAAGCAGTTATAAAAACAGCGCATGTATTCTCAGTCCCAAAAATATAAAGAGTAAAAGGGAATCAAATGAACTTACGATATTGTATTTTGTAGTAAAAATACATATAACGACATTGAACAAGTGTAGGGTTGGCCTCGGATTCACGAACCTATATCAAGTATATATATTAACACGTATAATCGTAATCGAACAAATTTTATATATTATATCTTAAATTATATATTATATATATTTAATTTGCATGTATATTTAAAATGACTAATTTTTATTGTAATAGTAATAATAATATTTATAATAATATTGATAATAGTAATAATAATAATATAGTTATTATAGTAATAATAATGATAATAAAAATAAAAGTATTGATAATTCTGATAATAATAATAATTATAATAATGATAGTTTTAATGAAGTTAAAATGATAATTAAAAGGTGATAATAGTAATAATATTAATAATAGTATTAATACTAATATATTTATAGTAATGATAATAATTATAATTTTAATCAAAATTATAATAAAGTTTCAATAATAAGAGATGTGTTATACATACATATATAATCTATTTTTCGTACTCATGATTATACTACTATCCATAATCTTTAATATTACTTTCGTTATCCTTTTCATGTATTCAACTTTTAGTCATAATTAACATCTTTTATTTTCATAAATTTCTAACAATAATAATAATAATATTAGTAATAATATAATAATAATAATAATAATACAAATAATGTTTTATGATAATGCTAGTCATAATAATAATGATAATTATAATATTACTTATTAATGATACCAATATTCTTAATATTAATGTTAGTAGTAACAATAATTAACATAACAATATTCTTAATCATAATAATAATAATAATAACATTTATTCTAATAATAATGTTAATGATAATTAGGATAATTAATAATACTAGTAATAATGATAATAATAATAATAATAATAACAATAATGATAAAAGTAATAGAATTACTACCTCACTAAAATAGGCCTTTTTTAAAAAAAAAAATAACGCCTCCGTCCGGACTCGAACCAGTGACCTCTCGCTTAAACACAAGCACTCCAAACCATTCGAGCCATCTTGTTTTTCTGACATTACAGTCTACTTATAAATACTTAACCCGTTTCTGTTTTCTATTTTTCTTCTTCTTAATTTCAACACCCACTTAAACCCAATTAACCTTTTGATCATTAATGTTATGATTCATTTCATTTGATCATTGTTCAACAAAATGAATAGCAGCAGTAACAAGAGGAGTGACAACATGGTGTGAGATAAACGAATAGTAGCAGATGTCGAGCAATCAAGTGGAGGACTAATATCATAGAGCAGCCCGATACATAACATTTTAGTTGACCCATCTTAGTTCGGCCCAACAGTGGAAACAATAGTTGGCCCAAACAATTTGCTCAGCTCCAATTCGCACTTGTGTCCAGTTTGCAAGATCGACAAAAATAATGGAGGGTCCTCCGGTTCCCCATATAATAATTATTCAAGTTAAAGTATTATCTTTTTTGTATCATTATTAAGTTTCATCATCCACGCTTTATGTATCTAGCAATTGAATTAACACGTCCTAATGGCTGTGATGGTATTCGAAAATTTAGAAAAACATAAACAGAATGGCCGCATGCATACAGTAGCATTCGCAAGTGTTTTGTTGTGGTTTTAAGGTAACGATGGAACCAGAATTTAATAGTAGTAAACAATTCGAACTGTAGCATCAATTTGAATAGCATCGACATGAATTTATAGGTGGGGTTTTCCTTTGGCCTACCATGAAAAGGAAATGGCAACTACGTAGTAACAAAGAAAAAGTCGGCCATTTTTTTTTCTTTATTTCTTTTGGTTTGAATAAGAAATGAGTGGGTTTAGGTGATTAAAGCTTGTCGGCCAAAAATCTTTTATTAAGAAAACATGTGGCACATTGTAGTTAGGATCCAAGAATAATATCCCATCGTGACCCCTCACAACTCTTTTAATATCACGCAATGATTTAAGTCAACTAGTAAAAAGAAACGCATATATATAATGGCAGTGGAAACAGACGTATAGGTTGTCCGTTTAAATGAATTTTGCAGTTTGATTAGAAACAGAAAACGAATAAAAGGTGGTGGTTCTTAGAGAGAGAAAAAAAGTGGTGAAGTTTGGGTTGGTTTCATGGTGTTTGGGTTGGGATCACAATTGAAAATAGACAGAAAGGCGAGGAGTAGACACGAGCAGGTGGCTTATTGTGGATTGTTATAATGGGTTTTAAGTTGGATCGAAGGTGGTTGTTGAAGTTCAAATCTCAACACAAAATATATGGTGGCCGTTTAATATGATGAAGGTGGTTCTCGATTAACAAAAGGTGATGTTATGTATGTAAATGTATATATCTAGTATGTGTGTATGTATTTATATATATAGAGAAAAATGATTTCCTGGTGTGAAGGTGGTTTGTGTTTCTTGTTGTTGATTTTTCAGGAGAGCAGAGTGATGAATTGTTTTATAGCAGTGAAGGGTTCAACAGATATATTCGAGCCAGGAAGAACAAACAAAAATGTATAAAGCAGAAAGTGAAGTGTAACAAATTCGTACGATATATACAGCACAAGATTCGATTACAGTTTGTTTCGTAGCTTGATTGGGTCGACAGAAGAATCAATCGGGTACAGATATATATATATATATATATATATATATATATATATATATATATATATATATATATATATATATATATATATATATATATATATATATATATATATATATATATATATATATATATATAAGTTGAATATGACTGGTAACAAATTCGTACGCTTATCTGTTACTGATTTCTAAATAATTTGTTTTATAATGAAATTGAAGTTGTTTTGTAGTGTTTAATTGGAGTCGTCCAAGAATCTTGAGCAGGGGAAGGAAATAAGAAAACATAAATAGATAGAGACTTGCAACGAATTCGTACGCTTTAACTATTATTGACAGCTAATCATTTTGTATCTGTCTGTTTGATTTTTCTCCTCCTCCATTTGAATTGCAGTAATATGAGGTGATCAATTTTTGTTTGGTATTGACAATGAGATCAACATTTTTCACTTGAGCAGACAAGAAGGACTGGGAAGAATATAGAGTAAATAAATTGATGCAGATGCCCAACTGAATTTGATTCTGTTTCAGATTAATATCTAAAAATTTTGTATCTTATTTGTGATGCCCTGTACAAAACCATCGTGTACGAATCATCAACAACAGGATCATTACAAGGTCAAACACTATATACTATTTCAAAACAAGTTTGCATTCATGATAAAAGGTGACGTCATAACTAACGTCGAATGTTTTACAACCAAAGTATGCTTCTATGAACAGAAGCAAATATAATAGTGCGTGACCCTTAGGTCATTACAAATTATAGTTTCAAAAGTAACCTAAAGCAGCGGGTGTCTACAGCAATACTAGTATACAGTGGAAGCAACCTTAAGCACCTGAGAAAAACATGCTTAAAAATGTGAACACAAAGGTTGGTGAGCTATAGTTTAAGTATAACAGTAATGTAAGGTAGGCCACGAGATTTCAGTGCTACAAAAAGCGTTTCAAAACAGTATGATAAAGTATATGTTTAACCGTGGGCACTTGGTAACTAACTTAACGTTTATAACCCCCTGAAAGTACACTTGGCGAGTGCGTATGTTTACGAAGTATTAAACACCCATTAAATGCTAGCGCTACTAGCCCGAGTGGGGATGTCAAACCCTATGGATCCATATCTAAGTTTCTCGTTCATCGGTTCAAAGACCAATGACTAAACGTTACCGAGCTAAGGGAAAAGTTTATGCCGTTGTATAACCCACACATATAATAAGTTTAAGTACTCGTGCCTAGTATGTAAAACGTAAAATGCGCATGTATTCTCAGTTCCCAAAATAGTTAAAGTAAAAAGGGATGCTATAACTCACAGTGGTAAAGTAGTGGTAAAGTCGAGTCGGGAAGTAAGCAAGTACGTAGGTCCGGAAAGTCCTCAACCTAAGTCAAATAGTACTAATTCAGTAAATCGTCCCAATAGGTTTAAATGTATATAAATTAGATCTTAAAGGTCATCATCATTCATCATCAAACAAAAGGTGTAAAGTAAGTTTCGTTCATGAAAGAAGTTTAAAACAAAGGCTGACTTGGATCAGTCACCACGGCCTCTATAAATTCTAAAATAAGGTGAGACCAGTGGCCATGGCTCCGTATATGAGTCCTCTAGTTGTGGTAAAAATTACAGAAGCAAACTAGTCTTTGTTTGACCGTGGCGACGGTCTAAGTGCGAGTAGGTCAGAATTTTTAGCACAACGTTAAAAGGACATAGTGACGATCGGAGGGCCATAAATCCTAAACCGTAACTCGGATTAAGACGAGTCTTAAATGAAAAATTATCTACTCGAACAGAGGTAACTGAAAATCAACTTTACAGTAGCCCAGGTGTTCGGGTATGTTCCAGAAAACAGTAAACAGTAGGTTCCGGTGGGTTCTTGGTGTTCGATGCTTATCACGGTTCTCATCCTTGATGCATATAGCTTCAAGTGTACAACTCGTTGATGTGTTTACATCATCTTAACCAAGGTTTGACTATCATAACACTTGTGTAAGTTTAAGACATGTAGCACAACTCATTTAAGTGTTGCAAGTAGCTTGATGAACCAAAGTTACATCAAAATCTTAGATCCGACACATACATGAACTACAAACTTGAAAGTAAACCAACTAATCAAGATCTTAAGATGTAGAACATAGTTCTTTAGTTAGATCTTGAAGATCCAAGACCCAAAGGTCTAGATATAAAGTTATTAAGTTAAATCCTATGTAATAACACTTAAATCTTTACTTTAATGAAACCATAAGCTACAAAACTTAGATTTTCATCTTGCAAAGTGTATGTAAGCTTACAAGCTTTTGTTAATGACAAAATAAGTAGACCATAAGCTATAGAACTTAGATCTTTCATAAGTATGTGAAGTTATAACTAGAAAGGTATACTTCCATGTTCTTGAAATCATAAAGTTAACTTTAGTTCAAGCAAAATGAGATCAAAGTTAACTAGTAACACTTGACCAATAACAACCAAAATCACGATTTAAATGTACAAGAAAATGAAGTAATAAGCTAAATAAACAAGCAAAAGGTTCATGGTTATTCATACTTTAAAGATTCAAGCCAAAGCTTGATCTTTAAGAATGTAAACTTTAAGTTTACAAACATGAATTACAAGTATGGGTTTTACAACACATGAACTTTAATCTTTTAAAACATTAAGTGTAGAACATAAACTAGAAAGTTTATGTTCTTATATGTCTTGTAAGAACAAGATGATATGAACAATCAAACTAACAAGTTTGATTCTTAATAATTAGTAAGTAAACAACAATAACTGACAATTACAAAGAATTAAACAACAACAAAGAATAAAATATGATGATGTATATGTATGTATGTAACGGTTTTGAAGACAAGAAAAGGAAGGAGAAGTAGTTCTTGTTACTTACAAAATGTAGAGGAAAGATGAGAGAAAATTGAGAGGAAAATGCAAGTATGAAGTGAAGTGTGTGTGTGAGAAATGAGATAATACAAGTAGATAAGTAAAAAAAAAATTTGATCTCTCTCTCTCTTTCCTTGCTAGCCAATGATTCAAAAAGAAAAGGGGGGAAGGAGAATACTCACTAGTCACTTGCATGTATATGTCTTAAAAGTTGGTTATTAGGGGTGTGTTCATGGGGATAAGGTGCAAGTATCATCTAACTAGATTCCATGCAACTTAATCCATCTAGTTTAATCTTAATGTGATACTTACATGTGTAATGGGCTAATAAGTCCATTAAGGTGAGTAGAGTGGGCTCTTAAGTCCATTAACACTAATCAAAGCCCAAGTTCAAGTATTTAATAAGTTAATCCAAAAAAGGCCAAGTAATTAACTAGTATCCATAGTTAATTAAAAATGATTAATAAAACTTAATCATGAATGTAAATAATACTCAAAAATATTATTCGTGTAATGTACGTGTGTTACAAAGACGTTTCGGGCATTCAAAGTTAATCGCGGTAACAAGTAAATGTATATAAATAATACATTCAATAAATTACAAGTATTAATAATAATTATTAATAAATAAACGTTGGAAAATCTAGGGTCGTTACATTACCCACCTGTTAAAGAAAATTTCGTCCCGAAATTTTAAGCTGAGGTAGATGGAGGAGTTGGGAAAAGGTGAGGATACTTCTGCATCATTTAATCCTCTCGCTCCCAGGTAAACTCAGGTCCTCGTTTGGCATTCCATCGTACTCGGACGATCGGAATCTTGTTGCATTTCAAAGTTTTGACCTCACGGTCCATAATCTCGACAGGTTCTTCCACGAAGTGGAGTTTATCGTCAATCGTAAGTTCCTCCAGCTGTATGATGAGTTCGGGTGCAGCAAGACACTTCTTCAAGTTTGACACGTGGAAGGTAGGATGAACTGAGCTCAATTGTGTTGGAAGATCTAAACGGTAAGCAACGGGTCCAACACGCTCCAAGATTTCAAAAGGACTAATGTATCGCGGGTATAACTTTCCACGTTTTCCAAAACGGATCACACCTTTCCAAGGTGCAACCTTCAACATTACATGGTCACCAACGTTGAATTCAAAGTCTTTACGTTTACGGTCAGCATAACTCTTTTGACGATCGCGGGCAGTCTTAAGTCTCACTTGAATCTGAGCAATCTTCTCCATTGTTTCGTATACTACCTCAGGTCCGGTGATTTTCTTTTCACCTACTTCGGCCCAACAAATAGGAGATCGGCACTTGCGGCCATACAACGCTTCAAAAGGTGCAGCATTAATGCTCGAGTGATAACTGTTGTTGTAAGAGAATTCGGCGAGTGGCAAATGCCTTTCCCAGGCCTTTTCGAAATCAATGACACATGCACGCAACATGTCTTCCAATGTCTGAATCGTTCGTTCACTTTTCCCGTCGGTCTGTGGGTGATAAGAAGTACTCATGTCGAGACGAGTTCCCATGGCTTCTTGCAAAGAACGCCAAAATCTGGAAGCAAAACGGGGATCGCGATCTGAGATGATCGATAAAGGTACACCATGACGAGATACAACCTCTTTGATGTATAATTGAGCAAGTCTCTCCATCGTATCCGTTTCCTTCATAGCCAAGAAGTGTGCAGATTTGGTAAGACGGTCAACAATAACCCAAATGGTATCGTATCCGCCTACCGTCTTTGGTAGCTTGGTGATGAAATCCATCGTTATCCTTTCCCACTTCCATTGTGGGATTTCTGGTTGTTGAAGTAATCCAGAGGGCCTCTGATGCTCGGCCTTAACTTTTGAGCAAGTCAAACACTTACCAACATAAGTTGCAACGTCCTTCTTAAGATTGGGCCACCAATACTGTTCCTTAAGATCGTGGTACATTTTGCCCGCTCCGGGATGAATCGAATATCTCGACTTGTGTGCTTCATCAAGTATAAGGTTCCTTAGATCTCCATAAAGAGGTACCCAAATTCTTCCGACATAACATCGGAGTCCAGACTCCCTAACCTCGAATCGAGAGACAAGAATGTTCAAATGTTCATGAGATATATTCTACTTCTTGGAGCCTCATCTTGGGCTAATCGGATCTGACTATTGAGATTCGAATGGATGGTGATGTTTAGAGCCCTAACACGAAGAGGTGTCATCCTTTCCTTTCGGCTTAAAGCATCAGCTACAACATTGGCCTTACCAGGATGATAACGAAGTTCACAATCGTAGTCGTTTAGCATCTCGATCCATTGACGCTGTCTCATATTCAGTTGCTTTTGATCAAAGATGTGCTGGAGGCTTTTGTGGTCGGTGAAAATAGTGCTCTTAGTTCCATAAAGATAGTGTCTCCACAATTTGAGCGCAAAGACAACGGCTCCAAGTTCAAGATCATGAGTAGTGTAGTTCTGCTCGTGAATCTTCAATTGACGGGAAGCATAGGCGATAACCTTTGATCTTTGCATCAGTACACAACCAAAACCACTTTTCGAAGCATCGCAATAAATGACGAAATCGTCACTGCCTTCAGGAAGAGATAAGATAGGTGCGGTGATCAACTTCTTCTTCAAGGTTTGAAATGCTGATTCGTGTGCGGGTTCCCAAATGAACTTCTTCCCTTTGTGAGTCAGCGCAGTCAAAGGACGCGCAATCCGAGAGAAACCTTCAATAAACCTTCGGAAGTAACCAGCGAGACCTAGGAATTGGGGAATATGAGTTGGAGTAGTGGGGGTCTCCCACTTGCTGATAGCTTCAATCTTGGCGGGATCAACTTTGATACCCTGGTCGCTCACAACATGACCCAGAAATTAGACTTCCTTCAACCAAAATTCACACTTGGAGAATTTGGCGTAAAGTTGCTCTTGTCTCAAGAGTTCAAGCACTAATCGAAGATGTTGCTCATGCTCTTCTTCGCTCTTAGAGTAGATGAGGATATCATCTATGAAGACGATAACGAACTTATCCAAGTACGGCTTGTAGACACGATTCATGAGGTCCATAAATACGGCAGGTATATTTGTCAAACCGAATGGCATCACGAGAAACTCATAATGACCATAACGGGTTCTGAATGCAGTCTTCATCACATCACTTTCCTTCACCCTCAACTGGTGATAACCGGATCGCAAATCGATCTTGGAGTAGACGCTCGATCCTTGTAGTTGATCAAAAAGATCGTCAATTCGGGGAAGAGGATACCGATTCTTGATCGTCAATTTTTTGAGATCACGGTAGTCGATACACATACGGAAGGATCCATCCTTCTTCTTTACAAATAAAACAGGTGCACCTCAAGGCGAGAAACTTGGTTGGGTAAATCCACGGTCAAGTAGTTATTGTAGTTGGCTCTGTAATTCTTGCATCTCGGAAGGTGCGAGTCTATAAGGTGCGTGAGCTACAGGAGCAGCTCCTGGCACTAAATCAATCTAAAATTCTACTGCTCTTGGTGGCGGTAATTCAGGAAATTCTTCAGGGAAGACATCAGAAAATTCGTTCACAATTCGAACGTTGTTCACACTCTTCACCTCGGTTTCTACCGTTTTCACATGTGCTAGGATAGCAAGACGTCCCTTCTTCATGATCTTTTGCGCTTTCACGCAACTAATGAGATTCAGCTTCGAGGTACATCTCTCTCCGTAAATAACCAGTGGCTCACCCTCTCCGTGTGGTATACGAAGAGCTTTATCTCCACAGATAATGTCAGCCTTTATCTTGGTCAACCAATCCATACCGACAATAACATCAAAGCTTCCCAACTTAATGGGTATCAAGTCAATTTCGAAATCTACACCAGCTATGTTGATAATAGCTTCTCGACTAATATGGTCAACTTTCTCAAGTTTTCCATTGGCGACCTCGACAAGCATACTCTCTTTTAAAGGGACTAACGACCAATTAATCTTATCGCAAAAGTGTCTACATACATAACTTCTATCGGCACCAGTATCAAATAGGACAGAAGCTAAAAGATTGTTGATAGTGAATATACCTGTCACCAAGTCGAGATTCTCGCGTGCATCCCTTGCATTAACGTTGAAAGCTCTACCACGGGGTGGTCCACCGTCTTTTCGCTTGTTGGGGCACGCATTTCTGAAATGGCCCGTTTGTCCGCATTCGTAGCACTTTTTAGGTCCATTGGTGTTCGGCTTCCCATTCAAAGTGGTGACCTTGCAGTCCTTACCAATATGCCCAGTCCGTTGGCACTTTTCACAAACAACGTTACAATATCCAGTATGGTGCTTGTAGCACCTCTTGCATTGTGGTAGGGTGCCCTTGTAGTTGGGGTTTGAGTTGGTGTTTGGATTGGGGTTTCCACCGTTGTTGTTTCCTCTGAAACCCTCATGTCGTTTCGCCGGGTTTTGATCATAGGTCCTTCCCCTGTTGTTATCCCATTTGCGCTTCTCACTACTACCCGCTTCACACTTAGCCTTCTTCGGTTCATTGATGATAATTTGGTTCATTAAAGTATGCGCTATGCGCATCGCTTCCGGGACATTGGGTGGTTTGGACGAGGTGACGTTTCCCTTAATGGACTTAGGAAGTCCCCACAAGTATCTCTCCATACGCTTGAATTCCGGGGTGACCATGGTAGGACACATCAGGGCTAGTTCCAAATACCTACGATTGTACCCCTCGAGGTCGTTCCCTACAACCTTCAACTGCATAAACTCAATTTCCAACTTCTGGATCTCGGTCCTAGGGCAATATTCCTCAATCAGGGCCCCTTTGAATTCCTCCCATGGGGTAGCAAATGCCTCATCAATACCTTTTGCTTGAGCCAATGTGTTCCACCACGTTAGACAGAGTGCATGAAGAAAACTTGGTTTTATTCGCCTCTGAACAGTTACTAACTCGAAACACAGATTCTAATTTCTCGAACCATCTAGTGAGACCAACCGGCCCCTCTGTTCCACTGAAGTTGTGGGGTTTGCAGCTTTGGAACTCTTTGTACGTGCACCCATTACGAATGGGCTGAATAACCGGTGGCGGTGGCGGTGGAGCTTGGAGGTTCCTTTCTGCTAAAGCTGCGGTGACTCGCTCATTGATCATTTCCTCGATTTGGGCTGCGGTAGGTGTTGATCGTCCGTTGGCCATGGTGTTCTAAACAAAATTTTTGACCCAAGTCAAAACCCAGTATTCAAATAGTAATAATACAGTATATGGTAACCAACATGGAATCAACACATCACATGTTTATCAATGCAATCTAGGTACAAATACCACAAAATCATCATACAGTAACGTAAATAGAACATCGTGCAAGAATTAAATAACGCAAAGTTCCGTTCATTAATAATAAGTTGCATACATTTGTAAGGGTTCGTACAATACATAAGTGAAACATAAAACGACAACTAGATTACATAATGAAATCTACTACAAAAGCCCTACGGTGATGGTGGGTGTAGGATGTCCAATACATGGGACATATGGTCCTCGAGCTCAGTTACCCGAGCACGGAGGATCTCCACCTCCCTCATCAGTTCCTCGACAGAGGGGGAGGGTGGGGCAGGCGGTGCAGTCGGTACGGGTGGTGCTGGTGGAGCTGGTGGTGTTGACGGTCCGGCTCCAGAAGTAGAGGCTGTGAGGCGGTAAGGCTTATGGATGAAGGGATCAGCAGGATACGGCACAAGCCGCTTACGGGCGGTAACCCTACGACGCTGACCATATGCTTCAGTGAATGCTCGACCTCCATTAATCCCTGGAATTACGGTACCATCGAAACGGTACCGCTTCTTCGGCGGGGTGGAGGGTGGCTGTACATGTGCATCATCAGGGTCCTCCTCATCGGAGTCATCGTCACTAGAGTCGTCTGTGGATGAGTTGTCGGATGATGGGTCATCTGAATCATGTGGAGGTTGCTGCACGGGTGGCTGTACTGGCTCTCCTCGGGCGACCATCATTTGTCGATATCTGAAGGGCGGGATCAGCACGAGACGTCCATCAGGAGCGCGTCGGCACCAATGACGATACTGATTACGGAATGGACCCTCCCCAAATTCCGCGGGAATCACAACACCACCGGGATGGTGCTGTGGCTCCTGGGGTAACGGGACAAGTGGAGTTGGAATCTCTGGGAGGTCCTGGGATCCGTCTGCAGTACCCACTGGGGCAGGCGCATGACTACTAGCTCCAGAGGACGAAGCACCTGGGTCACTAGAGTGTGTCGCCGACGGGATCGGGGGATCGGCAACAGTGGCAGGTGAAGTGGCTGAAGTGTCTGAATCGCTGCCCAAAATGATAGCAGGTGGAATATCCAAAATCTGAACAAGGAAAAATAAATTTTCCATGTCAGTAAGTCATAAAGCGAGCACGTATTAGGCCAAGTAACTACAACAGTCTAAATCATGTGTAACAGTAAGTAGCATGGTAATAACGACAGGTATCATGCAATCGAAAGCAGATAATAGCATGCAGTAGTGAAATCATGTAATAGCATACGGCATATAGTAGTAAAAGTAAGCAGCAGCATGCAGTAAGTTCAGCAGAAACAAGTAAACTAGCAAGTTGTAGATTAGTCCTATTAGTGAATCCTACTCGGGTCGGTCTTAGACTCACTAATGCAACCTAATTCCCTACAACCAATGCTCTGATACCAAATGTGATGCCCCGTACAAAACCATCGTGTATGAATCATCAACAACTGGATCATTACAAGGTCAAACACTATATGCTATTTCAAAACAAGTTTGCATTCATGATAAAAGGTGACGTCATAACTAACGTCGAATGTTTTACAACCAAAGTATGCTTCTATGAACAGAAGCAAATATAATAGTGCGTGACCCTTAGGTCATTACAAATTATAGTTTCAAAAGTAATAAGTTTATGAATGCAAGATAAATGTTCATGCTTTGACATCTCTAAAGCAGCGGGTGTCTACAGCAAGACTAGTACACAGCGGAAGCAACCTTAAGCACCTGAGAAAAACATGCTTAAAAACGTCAACACAAAGGTTGGTGAGCTATAGTTTAAGTATAACAGTAATGTAAGGTAGGCCACGAGATTTCAGTGCTACAAAGAGCGTTTCAAAACAGTATGATAAAGTATATGTTTAACCGTGGGCACTTGGTAACTAACTTAAAGTTTATAACCCCCTGAAAGTATACTTGGCGAGTGCGTATGTTTACGAAGTATTAAACACCCGTTAAATGCTAGCGCTACTAGCCCGAGTGGGGATGTCAAACCTTACGGATCCATATCTAAGTTTCTCGTTCACCGGTTCAAAGACCAATGACTAAACATTACCGAGCTAAGGGGAAAGTTTATGCCGTTGTATAACCCACACATATAATAAGTTTAAGTACTCGTGACTAGTATGTAAAATGTAAAATACGCATGTATTCTCAGTTCCCAAAATAGTTAAAGTAAAAAGGGATGCTATAACTCATAGTGGTAAAGTAGTGGTAAAGTCGAGTCTGGAAGTAAGCAAGTACGTAGGTCCGGAAATTCCTTAACCTAAGTCAAATAGTACTAAGTCAGTAAATCGTCCCAATAGGTTTAAATGTATGTAAATTAGGTCTTAAAGGTCATCATCATTCATCATCAAACAAAAGGTGTAAAGTATGTTTCTTTCATGAAAGAAGTTTAAAACAAAGGCTGAATTAGATCAGTCACCACGGCCACTATACCTACTGAAATAAGGTGAGATCAGTGGCCATGGCTCCATATATGAGTCCTCTAGTTGTGGTAAAAAATCCGGAAGCAAACTCGTCTTCGTTTGACCGTGGCGAATGTCTAAGTGCGAGTAGGTCAGAATTTTTAGCACAACGTTAAAAGGACATAGTGACGATCGGAGGGCCATAAATCCTAAACCGTAACTCGGATTAAGATGAGTCTTAAACGAAAAATTATCTACTCGAACAGAGATAATTGAAAATAAACTTTACAGTAGCCCAGGTATTTAGTTATATTCCAGAAAAAAGTAAACAGTAGGTTCCGGTGGGTTCTTGGTGTTCGATGCTTATCACGGTTCTCATCCTTGATGCATATAGCTTCAAGTGTACAAATCGTTGATGTGTTTGCATCATCTTAACCAAGGTTTGACCATCATAACACTTGTGTAAGTCTAAGACATGTAGCACAACTCATTTAAGTGTTGCAAGTAGCTTGATGAACCAAAGTTACATCAAAATCTTAGATCCGACACATACATGAACTACAAACTTGAAAGTAAACCAACTAATCAAGATCTTAAGATGTAGAACATAGTTCTTTAGTTAGATCTTGAAGATCCAAGACCCAAAGGTCTAGATCTAAAGTTATTAAGTTAAATCCTAAGTAATAACACTTAAATCTTTACTTTAATGAAATCATAAGCTACAAAACTTAGATTTTCATCTTGCAAAGTGTATGTAAGCTTACAAGCTTTTATTAATGACAAAATAAGTAGACCATAAGCTATAGAACTTAGATCTTTCATAAGTATGTGAAGTTATAACTAGAAAGTTATACTTCCATGTTCTTGAAATCATAAAGTTAACTTTAGTTCAAGAAAAATGAGATCAAAGTTAACTAGTAACACTTGACCAATAACAACCAAAATCACGATTTTAAATGTACAAGAAAATGAAGTAATAAGCTAAATAAACAAGCAAAAGGTTCACGGTTGTTCATACTTTAAAGATTCAAGCCAAAACTTGATCTTTAAGAATGTAAACTTTAAGTTTACAAACATGAATTACAAGTATGGTTTTTACAACACATGAACTTTAATCTTTTAAAACATTAAGTGTAGAACATAAACTAGAAATTTTATGTTCTTGTATGTCTTGTAAGAACAAGATGATATGAAGAATCAAACTAACAAGTTTGATTCTTAATAATTAGTAAGTAAACAACAACAACTAACAATTACAAAGAATTAAACAACAACAAAGAACAAAAGATGATGATGTATATGTATGTATGTCACGGTTTTGAAGACAAGAAAAGGAAGGAGAAGTAGTTCTTGTTACTTACAAAATGTAGACGAAAGATGAGAGAAAATCGAGAGGAAAATGCAAGTATGAAGTGAAGTGTGTGTGTGTGAGAAATGAGATAATACAAGTAGATAAGTAAACAAATTTTTTGATCTCTCTCTCTTTCTTTGCTAGCCGACGGTTCAAAAAGAAAAGGGGGGAAGGAGAATACTCACTAGTCACTTGCATGTATATGTCTTAAAAGTTGGTTATTAGGGGTGTGTTCATGGGGATAAGGTGCAAGTATCATGTAACTAGATTCCATGCAACTTAATCCATCTAGTTTAATCTTAATGTGATACTTACATGTGTAATGGGCTAATAAGTCCATTAAGGTGAGTAGAGTGGGCTCTTAAGTCTATTAACAATAATCAAAGCCCAAGTTCAAGTATTTAATAAGTTAATCCAACAAAAGCCCAAGTAATTAACTAGTATCCATAGTTAATTAAAAATGATTAATAAAACTTAATCATGAATGTAAATAATACTCGAAAATATTATTCGTGTAATGTACGTGTGTCATAAAGACGTTTCGGGCATTCAAAGTTAATCGCGGTAACAAGTAAATGTATATAAACAATACATTCAATAAATCACAAGTATTAATAATAATTATTAATAAATACACATTGGAAAATCCAGGGTCGTTACATTATTGAATTATTATATCTGATTTTGATTCTAACAGATTAGGATAGTTATCGGATTTTTGGATCGTTCTGTTTAATTTATTAGATGGAATCAGATAGTAGCAGATAGGAAAACAGAAAAATGTACAAGTTGAAGTGATAAGAATTGATTCGCATAAATTTGCTGTCTTTATAATTTTTGTATTTAAATTTAATTAATAATAATACTAATTATGATAATAAAAATGATAAAGGTAATAGAATAATGATAAACATAATAATAATAATTATAATATTAATATAACATATTACATGTATCAAATCTGTTATAAATAATAATATTGAAAGTAATAAAAATTTTAATATAATAACTATATTCGTAATTAGATTTATTATATTAATATTACATATTATTTGTTAGGTAATATTATATAATATATATTACATAATAACATATAATGAATATTTTATATTTATATATTTTATATTTGTTACAATATACATATAATAATCATGTATAGAAATTTATATATATATATATATATATATATATATATATATATATATATATATATATATATATATATATATATATATATATATATATATATATATATATATATATATATTAACCCATAATTTTATATATAAGTATTCATTATTAACTAAGGAAAATTAAAACGTATTTTTCTAAATAAAGTAATCAAAGTTTATATTTCAAAATACTATATATATATATATATATATATATATATATATATATATGTGTGTGTGTGTGTGTGTGTGTGTGTGTGTGTATATAGATTTATTTTTAATAATAAGTTTTATTATAATAAGTTTTATTATATCTTACATTATTTTACTTATCTATTTAAATCAATTAAATAGTATATTACTCCATACCTCATTTCAATTTAATATTTATATGTATCTATTTACAAATAGCTGTTCGTGAATCGTCGAAAACAGTCGAAGGTCAATTAAATATATGAAATAGTTCAAAATTTTTGAGAATTAACCTAACAGACTTTGCTTATCGTGTCAAAAATTTTAAATTGTATCGAGAGTTTGGTTTAAAATTAGTCAAAAAATTTCGGGTCACTACACCTTATGCGCGGCCGTAGGTGTCATGACCCAAATTTTTCCATGATTATAGATTGAACAATATTAATATTTACATGATTAAATGTTTCCAACATATTAAGCAATCAAACTTTTTAAGACTTGATTAATTGAAATGAAATTTATGTAAACCTGTGACCACCCAACTTGTCTGATGATTCACGAACGTTATAACTTGTAAATAACATGATAATATATATATATATATATGAACTTATATATATATATATATATATATATATATATATATATATATATATATATATATATATATATATATATATATATTTAACATGATGAAATGATAATTAAGTATCTCATTAAGTATATTAACAATGAACTATATACATAAAATGAGACTACTAACTTAAGGATTTCGAAACGATATATAAACGTAACGATTATCGTTGTAATAATGTCTTAATATTTATATATCGTATTATGATATATTAACACACTATGTTATCATGATAATATAACAATTTAACATCCCAATAGATATAATAACAATGGGATTAATTACATTTAACAAGGTCGTTAACTTAAAGGTTTCGAAACAACACTTACATGTAATGACTAACGATGATTTAACGACTCAGTTAAAATGTGTATATATATAGTGTATTAAGATGTATTAATACACATTTGAAGGACTTCAATACATATATCAAAACACTCTTACTTAACAAAAATAATCACAATTGTATTCCCATTTGTTTTCATCAAGAATTCTACTCGTATTCGCTCGGTATTTGCACTCGTATTATACCCAGCTTCTAGATGTATTTACTATTGGTATATACCAATAAAAATCTGCTCCTTAGCAGCCTTAAATGATTAAGGAACATATGAAACCAATTATTTGTCAAGTAGCATGAACTATTTAGCAAGAAAACAAAAATTAGGAATCTTTTCTTTCTTTATAAACTAAAAACTTTTTTATGCATACACACCATTTCTTCATTCCATTTTCTCATACTTACACTCCCAATTCTCTCTCAAAATACTCCTAACTTCATACTTGATCATCTCCAAGTATTTCCCCCATCATTTAGCTTCAATTACAAGCTTTAATCATCATAAAAACAACCTAGAATCAAGAAGTTGCAAGAGTCCAATCTTTTTAATCTAATCCAACAACTCATCAAAGATCAAGAACTTCCATCTAATCTCAGTAACTGTTCATTCTTAATCAAGGTAATAATCATATCCAAGCTTTGGTTTAATTTCTATAAACATAACTACCTTAAATCAAGTAGTAATCTTACTTGAACTTGTTTTCGTGTCATGATTCTGCTTCAAGAACTTCCAAGCCATCAAAGATCCTTTGAAGCTCAAGTTATTTTCTCATCATTTACAGTAGGTTTACCTACTATACTTGAAATAGTAATGATGTTCATAACATCATTCGATTCATATATATATAACTATCTTATTTAAAGATTTAAACTTGTAATCACTAGAACATAGTTTAGTTAATTCTAAACTTGTTCGCAAACAAAGTTAATCCTTCTAACATAACTTTTAAAATCCACTAAACACATGATATATATCTATATGATATGCTAACTTAATAATTTAAAACCTGTAAACACGAAGAACACCATAAAACCGGACATACGCCGTCGTAGTAAAACCGGGGGCTGTTTTGGGTTAGATAATTAAAAACTATGATAAACTTTGATTTAAAAGTTGTTCTTTTGAGAAAATGATATTTATTATGAACATGAAACTATATCCAAAAATCATGGTTAAACTCAAAGTGGAAGTATGTTTTTCAAAATGGTCATCAAGATGTCATTTTTTGACGGAAATGACTACCTCTTTCAAATATGACTTGTAACCTGTAACTCCGAATATAAACCACTAATTTTTTAGTTTAGTTCTAAATACTACAATTCATTATGAAACCATAGCAATTTGATTCACTTTAAACGGAGTTGTAATGAATATTTGGCGAGCAAAAAAAATCTGCTAAAATTAACGTTGTATGGACGAAATTTATATTGTAAAAACTATATTAACCATATCCTTGCTAACTTTTCCTATATATATTTGGACATTTTATCATTAGTATAACAAAATATTATAATCTTAGTTAATTCCGAGATTGTATATATATATATAATAACCTTGGTACATTCCATGACAATAAGTATACAATACATTTTGATAAATCCTAAGACAATAAGTATACAATATGTTTTGATAAATTCTAAGACAATACATATACAATACGTCTCTGGGTTGATGCATAGATAATACATATACAATACGTCGTGGGGTAATTCTAAGATTATATATATACCGATTATTGGATTGTTGGACATTTCGGACTATTTAGGACTACTATCATAAAAATGTTAAAAATTAATATATAAGTATTCTATGAACTTGTTTTGTTTTATTCACATGTCGTATTATTATCTGAATCATTATTATTGTTATAGGTTCGTGAATCCAAGGACGACGGCCATATTTTTAATAAGCTGAAAACTTATTATTAATATACTTTTACTACCGTGAGTATATATAATCCTATTTTTAAACTCTACAAATATTTTGGGATGAGAATACATGTATTTTATGTTTTACACCATAGACACAAGTACTTAAAATATATTCTACATTGAGTTGTACCACTTTGCATATCTTCCCTAATAGCTTGGTAATTAATTTTTACATGTTGTAAGAACATGTATACGCGAATCCTATTGATAGATCTATCGGGTTTGACAACCCCAAGTCGCTCTAGTATCGTAAACGGTTGCATAGTACTTTATTTTTACTACACTTGGTACAGTGTAGGGAGATTTCATAATAAAGGGAATATGCCACATTAATGGTTAAGTATGGTTACCGAAGCGCTCAACAACTTATAGAATATCTTTATTGAAATATTTATAACTATGAAATCTTGTGGTCTATATTTATATCGATGCTAGCTTTAAACCTATATATCTCACCAACCTTTGTGTTGACTGTTTAAGCATGTTTATTCTCAGGTCCTTAAGAAAGTCTTCCGCTGTTCCATTATCTGAGCAAGCTGTGCATGGAGTCTCATGCTTTTGTTTAAATAAAGTGTTGCATTTAATAAAACCTTTGTCATGTATTATATTCGACTGTTATGTCACGTGTGTAGTATTTGGAAACCGATGTATTATGGGGATTATTTCTTAAATAATCGCCCACTTGTTTAAAACATGCATTATGTATAATAAGGGTGTGTCTTTTATGAAACGAATGCAATATTTTCTAAAATGTATCATATAGAGGTCAAATACCTCGCTATGGGACCAATGAATAACGTACTGCGTTTGTAGTAATATGGATGAGTTTTTTCAGTAGGTGGAATGGATCAAAGTATCTCATATATATTTGACCTTCAACGGAAAATATGTCAAAATTAAGAGAAAATTGAACACGCGCCTAAACACATCAGCAAAACCAAATAATTAAACCCTTGATAATCGATTAGAACAAACCGATTAAACCCTTGACGGCATTTAAAACACATTCTAAATGCATTATTAATCATTAAAAAGGAACCAAATCGCAATAAAAAAAATATGATCTAAATTTAGTAAACAATGGCAACTATAATTTCATAAATACTGAAACAATCAAATAGCAGTTATTTGGTCCCTAAGAAAATCGAACTCTAGATTCCATGAAAACCGATAGATTGAAAATTTCCGAAGGGAAAAAGGAATCGATTGAGCAAACACCTAATAACAAAACCATTAACAATTTTTATAGATGACACTTTCTATATAGTCACTGTGACATGTTTTAAATAACATGGGTGCAAAATTGACCCATTTCAAAATAACCAATAATTACTCAACAAAACTCAGTAAATCCAAATTTCATTCAAATAAAAAGTAACATCACCATCAGCCCGTAGTATGATATTGTCCGCTTTGGACACAAGCCGATCACCGACGGGCTACCCGCGCACGAGTACAACCCCGGATCGCACTTCTACCTCACGGATTTGCTTCTCGGGTAAACACCCTCAAAACGCGTCATACCAGAAGAGGTATCCACACCCTTATAAGGAGTGCTTTGTTTTCCTCTCCCACCGATGTGGGACGAGTCTGTTACAACTCTCCCCCCCTTCGGGACACTGCGTCCCCGCAGTGCACATCGATGCGGGCCCCAGCTCTGATACCATAAGTAACATCACCATCAGCCCGTAGTATGATATTGTCCGCTTTGGACACAAGCCGGTCACCGACGGGCTACCCGCGCACGAGTACAACCCCGGATCGCACTTCTACCTCACGGATTTGCTTCTCGGGTAAACACCCTCAAAACGCGTCATACCAGAAGAGGTATCCACACCCTTATAAGGAGTGCTTTGTTTTCCTCTCCCACCGATGTGGGACGAGTCTGTTACATAAAATCAGTGAACTATAATCATTAACTGGACAATCAAGCAATCAATCAAATTCTTGTAGACGTAGAAAATCACCTGGCCAATGGAAGTACCTTCAAGTAGGCAAATGTGATTTCACCAGAGACTGATATACAACAGCTATTATTATCTACAAATAACAACCCACTTAAGATGAGAAGCCATAAAAGGTATAAAAAATAAATTACATAAAGACATCCCAAAAACCTGGTTACTGATCTGTCGACCACCTACAAACATAACACTATTAGACTTTATGTCCAATAATTTATGTTAGATGTATGGTGACAAAAATTATATGTAAATAATAAGTTTGCTGGAAAAAAATACCTAGAAAATTTTTGTATCTACAGTAATGCATTAGCATAACTACATGTGTAGAACGGTCATCTTACAAATCACATTATATAGGTTAAGATAATAGAGAAGAAAATTTATGTGGGTTCTACACTAAAAAAAGTTTTCAGATTTCATTTGTAACACAAACCTACCTGCCTGATTCGTGTGTGACTCTTGTTTCGAAGACCCTCTCTACCACGAATTCTGGATAGCCTCTTCTTGAGAGTTTATTGCAGTGGAACTTAAATGAGTGTGTGGTGCCTTCGATTGCCCTTATGTGTGGCCGTAGGTGGAATGGATCATAGAATCTCATATATATTTGACATTCAACGGAAAAAATGTCAAAATGAAGGAGAAAATTGAACACGCGCCTAAAATCATCAGCATAACCAAATAATTAAACCCTTGATAATCGATTAGAACAAACCGATTAAACCCTTGATGGCATTTAAAACACATTCTAAATGCATTATTAATCATTAAAAAGGAACCAAATTGCAATAAAAAAAAAGATGATCGAAATTTAGTAAACAATGGCAACTATAATTTCATAAATACTGAAACAATCAAATAGCAGTTATTTGGTCCCTAAGAAAATCGAACTCTAGATTCCATGAAAACCGATAGATTGAAAATTTCCAAAGGGAAAAAGGAATCGATTGAGCAAACACCTAATAACAAAACCATTAACAATTTTTATAGATGACACTTTCTATATAGTCACTGTGACATGTTTTAAATAACATGGGTGCAAAATTGACCCATTTCAAAATAACCAATAATTACTCAACAAAACTCAGTAAATCCAAATCTCATTCAAATAAAATCAGTGAACTATAATCATTAACTGGCCAATCAAGCAATCATTCAAATTCTTGTAGACGTAGAAAATCACATGGCCAATGGAAGTACCTTCAAGTAAGCAAATGTGATTTCACCAGAGACTGATATACAACAGCTATTATTATCCACAAATAACAACCCACTTAAGATGAGAAGCCATAAAAGGTATAAAAAAATAAATTACATAAATACATCCCAAAAACCTGGTTACTGATCTGTGGACCACCTACAAACATAACACTATTAGACTTTATGTCCAATAATTTATGTTGGATGTATGGTGACAACAATTATATGTAAATAATAAGTTTGTTCAAAAAAATACCTAGATAATTTTTGTATCTACAATAATGCATTAGCATAACTACATGTGTAGAACGGTCATCTTACCAAACACATTATATAGGTTAAGATAATAGAGAAGAAAAGTTTACGTGGGTTCTGCACTAAAAAAAAGTTTTTAGATTTCATTTGTAACACAAACCTACCTGCATGATCGTTTTCACATTTTATCCCGTCACTTCATATTAACAAAGTAAGCCCGCCAAGTTTATTGCTTTTACGCGCACGTACCATATCCGAATTAGCCCCAACGTTTCTCTCTTTATCTGTTTCCCTATAATAACTTTCATTCGAATCATCATCATCATTATCATCATCGATGTCATGACTAACTTCCACTAATCGTCTTTGATCAGAAACTTCTTGATATCTCCCACTCATTGGTAAAATTGGTAACTTCTTGATACCATGATTAAATCTACTACTCTGTGCACCAAAATTACCACTCTCATCATCATTAACAATTGAAATCAGATATAAAAATGCACAAAATCAAACCAATATGAAATCAACAAAACTAACCTTCATATAATAAAGTGAAATATCCACAAATTTTTGGTACTACCTATTAAATAAAAATACAAATTCAAGGTAATAGCATAGGCAAACCAGTTAAACTGAAAAAGAGAAACCCTAATGTTGATAAAGGATAAAAAAAACTTACCCTAAATAATCATTATACCCAGATTATAACTAACTAACATGAAATTAGAAAAAAAAATGATATATACATGTAGTAATCTTTTTCGCTTCGACATTTCATCAAAGCATTTGTAAGAACGGCAGAACAGAACAACTTCATGCCTAACATGTTGTCCATATATATCACCAGATCAAAATAATCAATGATACCATGTTACTGAATATAATCATCATTCTTTGAAACCAACAAGGCTTATCCAAACCCAAAGAATCCTTCTAATTGAGAATCAAGTATACCATATGAGCCTTCAACGATCTATTTTCCTTCTTATCTTAAAATTTATATTTAGGTTCCCATCTGTTGATATGTATATTAAGTCAATGATATGCTATAATCACAGTTTGATATTTTAACTCATAAAAAAGAGAAACCCACCAAATAACAAAACCCTAACCACAGTGTACAAATATCAGTTACTTGAATAAATGGTACCTGAATGAGATAAAAAAAATTCACTTATTAAGGGATAGTTGAGATAAAATCGGAACACCTCTCAAATACTTGATGTTGGAAATTTTATTTAACCTGGCCTGGCCCGCTTAACTTTTGACAATAATAACCAGTTTCAACCCAAGACCTATTTTGACAGGTTATCACCCCGCTCATCTTGTCGCATCTAAAACAAAAATACTTGAATTTCCAAGTCACCCACAATTAACGTACGCTCTAGCGTACAGATCACTTGTTATTCACTTTTCTATCTTTGTAGTGTTGGGATGTTGGGATGGTACTATGGTAGACTAACATTTTATATGAATAATTAGGATTCTCATACCAAAGTCAAATCTTTTCGAGGAACAGTAGGACCCGCGCTGGAAAGGAAGGAATTGGACAATTTCCCTGGATGACTGTTCCGTTAGCATTTGGGATGCAAATTCGATCAAGCTCTTGTATGGGTTCCTGTATAAGAAAAAAAATACTTGTGCTTGTAAAAAAATTTCTCCTGTAAGGTTGACCAAATTAATACAATAACAATCCATTCTAAATTCTAAAGTTACTAATAAAGCAATGTTGTAGACTATGCATTAATAACACTTGGGGCGACTTTCAACCTTTTGATTTGTTTCCTTTACAAAATGGGTGGGTTGGTTAGAGAAACCTACTTGTTGTCATAGATTGGATAAGTAAGTTTCAAAGTGTACCTTGTTCATGGCAACCATTACTTTTCTCGTACATGTCCTTCTGGTAAATTCAAGTGTTGGCTCAGAATCTGCAAAAGAAAATCATAAAAGGCTTAATCTAACGATATATAAAAAAACATATGGTAGTTGTATCATGGACTTTATAAACTGAACCTCTAATCCAATGTTTGTTCGTTACTGATTTTCTTGTAAATGGAACAAATGGACTGCAGACAGCCTTTAACCCGTGACCTGCTCTCCCATTTTACCCGTATGAGGTGAAACTCAACCTAAATTGACCCATTTATGTAGTGACCCGTCCTAATCCATCTGGATGAAGTCTTCAACAGCTGGTCCCATTGCGAGGTTCTGACCTCTATATGCCCTGAATGACTCCATATAATATGAGCAAATACACAGCAGAAGGTTTCTTTCATACATGAGAATAAACATGCTTTAAAGTGTCAACCAAAAGGTTGGTGAGTTCATAGGTTTATCATAAAACAATAAAATTCATCATTTTGATAGACCACAAGATTTAAATGATGCATGGTACAAATGGGCCCGAATCCTACACCCACATGTAATGTACATGCGATATCTTTTTAAATACAGTACACCTTTCTCGTGTACGAAACCATTTTTCATAAATCTTAGTAACCGTACACATATCTCGTGCACAAAAGATAATACACATAACCTGTGTATTAAAAAAATCATTCTCTCGATACATAACATTCACAACAATTGGTGGCAATTATCATGTCCACATAATTCAATGGTGGCAATTATCATGTCCACATAATTTAATGGTGGCAATTATCATGTCCACATAATTCAATGGTGGCAATTATCATGTCCACATAATTCAATAATAATCCGTAGAACTTCTGTCTGCATAATAATTCATTCGAGGAATGTTTTGCTTGTGTCTATCTCGTCAAACATTTATAAAAGCATTTCATGTATTCACAGTTCAAAACATATTTCAAAAGCATTTAATAAAGCAGTTGTAAAAACAGCGCATGTATTCTCAGTCCCAAAAATGTAAAGAGTAAAAGGGAGCAAATGAACTCACCTAATGTATTTTGTAGTAAAAATACATATGACTATATTGAACAATGCAGGGTTGACCTCGGATTCACGAACCTATATCATTTGTATATTTATCAATACTTATAATCGTAATAGAATAAGTTTATATATATATATATATATATATATATATATATATATATATATATATATATATATATATATATATCTTATTAATTACATCATTTTTATATTAATAATATATTTAGGTTCATATATTCGTTTTATATATGTAAAAAAAATATATATACGTTGTTATGTTGTATGTGTTAAATATATTTATGTATATATATTTCATTTGTTTATATACCGTAGTTCTAATTATACTAAGTTAATATTAGTAAAGATAAAAATAATGATAATAACGTTAATAATACACTTATGTTAATAATAATAGTTCTACTATATATATATATATATATATATATATATATATATATATATATATATATATATATATATATATATATATATATATATATATATATATATATATAATGATAATAATACTAATATTTGTGAAAGTACTAATAACTCGTATCATTTTTATAATAATATTACCAATGTAATCATAATCATAATATTTATAATAATACTAAAATCACACGATTAATAATATTAATATTACTTATAACAATGCAAATGATAATATTAATAATATTATTACTTAATAATAATACTAGTGATAATGATAATAGTAGTCATAATTGTAATTTTTAATTGTGTTAATAATAATAAATGATAACTTTTATTAGTAATAATGATAATAATAATAATGACTAATATTAACAATAATAATAATACTTATAATAATAATAATAATGTTAATACTAATAATTACTAAATAATAATGATAATAATAATAATAATAATAGTACTTGAATTAATACTAATAATTAATGATACATAACAATAACAATCATAATAATAATAATAACAATAATAATATTAAGAATAATAATACTAATAATAATAAAATTGATTACTACCTCAAGGGCTTAAAAAGATAAAGAATTCGTCCAAGCCGGGACTCGAACCCGTGACCTCTTGTAAACCCGAACCAACACCCAACCGTTTGGGCTGCTGCCCCTTTTCTGATTTATATCAGAAACAAAATGTATTTAAACCGTATCAACTGTATTCCCCTTCTTTAAATCATCTAGTTCGATCACAGCCTTATCAAATCATTATTGTGAATTTTTGTTTTAGGTGTAGGAATTAAAAGTGAAACAGAAACAATATATTATCATAAATTTGATTTAAACAGCAAATAAAAAAAATAAATACCTTTACAGACTATGAAAAAACCCGTTATGAACTGGAATTCAAAATCGAATTTAGATATTGTTATAGCCTACCACTTCTATATGAAAAATGTTTTAAATCCATATTAGAAACTATCTGGGTCATCAATTAAACTTGAAACATCCAGATGATTACAAATTTTGCTATGAACATAACGTTTGACCTGTTTGAACTATAACTTTGACTTCAAAATTTAAATTCGATATGAAAAATTGTACCTTGAATCTTTCCAGATAGTTTTAGTGGAAGCTTTCTAATAAGACTGCATTATCAGATTTTAAAATAAAACTCTAATTCGATGAATTAATAAAAATAATGAAGAACAGAGTGATACGACTTTTTCTTAAATTTCTGTTTAATTCTTCGTAATGTAGTGAATTTGAAATTGATAGTTGATATTGATAATGAAAGAACTGAATGTTTTTATCAATCTCATTGAATAATTCATTCGCTAAATACAAACAACTGGTCGACTATTTTCAATCTTCAGTACCGAAAATAAAAATAAAATAAAGCTGAAAAATGAGTATTTGGATTTGATTACATCCGTGATTTTTGGTTTTTGGCATGTACTTCAATTAGTCGACAACTAGTACAGATTAGGTAACAAATTTTCCTACTAATTTGTAGTTATGTGAATTTGATTTATATTATTAATTAATGTGTTAATGATATTTATAATAATTATCTTCATTACATTTATAATATAAATGTTTGATTCCTAATGTAAATCTGTTTATAACAGCACCAATATATATGCCTGTGTTTATGTTCGTATTTATTTTTTTATAGTGATTATATTTATATATTTATTTTTAAAGTTTATAATTAATGTTATTAATAATTATAACTATAATAATAATACTCTTAATATTATAACTAATAATAATACAAAATTATAATAATATACTAGTAAAAATAATATTACTAATAGTAATGATAATATTGACCATATAATGGATATGGTTAATAATAATAATTATAATAATACTAATATTATTAATAATAATATAACAATTTATATTTATCTAATTTAATATATATATATATATATATATATATATATATATATATATATATATATATATATATATATATATATATATATATATATATATATATATATTTTATATAGTAATATTAATGATAAAAATATTAATCTTAATAATAGTAGTGAAAGCAATGGTAATAATATTAATATTACAATTATATTTAACTTGTAATTACATATAGTGTATTATCTTTTATCATATCATATCTATCATTTATATAATTTTATTAAATCTTTAATATTTGTATATTACATTATATATAATATTACATATGTATATAATTTATTTATACATATATTTTTATATTTATTTACAACACTAGTTCGTGAGTCGTCGGGAATAGTCAAAGGTTCACTGAATCCTTATAAACAGTTCAAAAAATTTTTGGTCTTAACTTTACGAACCTTTGCTTATCGTGTCGAGATCATATGAAATTAAGTTTAAATTTGGTTGGAAATTTCCGGGTCGTTACAGTACCTACCCGTTAAAGAAATTTTGTCCCGAAATTTGAGTGTGGTAGTCATGGCTAACATTAAAAATGTTTTCATGACGAATATGAGTTGATAAATAGAGTTCTATCACCATTAAGTAATATGAATAAGACAATTCGATTACTCGAAGAGTACGAATAAAGCTATCATTAAATAGTGAAATGAGAAAGACAAGTTTCATCATAACTTTTGACTAGTCATGGTTGATTTTAGGAAAATAAGGTTCGTATTAACTTTTGACGTTGTCTTGATTGAATTCCGGAATTCAAAGTATTTAAAAAAAAATCTTTGAAATCTAAAAGATTTGATTCTTCGGGATTTATGGAGATTAAGATCTCTTTAATTAAATGCGATTATCTATCTCGATTGCTTTGTCTGGTATCTCCTCTATAAATGAACTTTTTCCATTCCATTACTTCCCAGCACTCCCATTTTCTATACTTTAATTCATTCTTCCAAATCATCAATCAATATGCTTCACCCAGTTTTAATTCTGGATACCTTCGTGACTTTCATATTGATCATTCTCCTTTTTCATCTACCACCAGAGGAATCTGCTTTCTTCTAATTCGCCCTTGAGATTATAATGTTTTTAATTCTCCCATGTCTTTATGTTGCGATAAACATTGATATACACGGTTTGTAATTTATGTGTTGTTATCGGGCTTTATATTCTCCCTTATATTTCAAAGCTCTATGCTTTTGTTTTCTCTTCCCGACTTCAAGTCAAGTGAATAATGGTCCAGAATTTGTAGATATAGAGTTTCGATTGAACCTAATAATATTCTTAAGCAGAAATGATTTGTAATAGCACGATGAAATTAGCAACTGCTGGAATCATGGAAAAGATAGAACTATCAAGAAAATATGTTCTTGATTTGTTTATAGATTAGATAGAATATAAGAGTCGTGTAACATGGCACATGATGACGTTAGGATCTGTGAATCATCACGTTTCATTAGAAACTCAGCATGACTTACTGTGATATAATCACGTTGGCCGGGCGTCATTATATTATACTAACTCACGCTTCAATTTCCAACACTACTCCAGAACATTCATAATTTATACCTAGATTTTACAGAAGTTTCCAATATAATGGAATACAGAAAACACGAAGAGATATATAATTTCGAACAAGAATATTTATGAAAATATCTTCAGAAATATCGAAGATATTTATGATGATATTTTGGAGTTTCTAAGTTCGAAGGTTGATGAAGAAAATTTTTTCGCAAGATTTTAACATGACTTCGGAGCAAGATATTCTCTAAAGATTTCATCGGATCCAGATTTATCTGAATTCTTTGAATATAGGGTTTGGTCCTTGTATTTGTCCTTGGTCTCCTTCATGGTTAGCTCAATCCGTTTTTCAGTACCAAATTTTCTATCGAGCGTTCCCAACACTCCATTCCTTATCATCAACTCTTGGCCATTTAGGCCATATACAATTTTACTGTTTCGTCTGCATTTAATGCAGCCATATCTGAATCGTCGGTTATCAATCCAAGGTGGTTTTAAGAGAATTGTGTTTTTAGATGATTAAACGTTAATGGTAATATGGTGGAATATAAAAGGTTCCCTGGTAACAATAGAAGAGCACGCAGATATATCAAGATTATAATAAAGTTGTTTCGAATGAAAAGTCGAAGTTGACTTGTTGAAGCTATGACAATTTTGTCTTATTTGAAAAAGAATTGAAATGTTATTTTCGGTAACAGCAATTCCAAAAGAGCTAGCACAGATACGTGTTAAACGTTTACTCAGGTTTCGAGTGTTTTCAGGTGCATAACTATATGCATAAATCTTTTCTTCCGTAGATGAAGTGTGATTGGTTCATGCTCTCGATTGAGGTGTTTTCAAGAACTATGAAATGTTTGAACGCAGATTGGAATTGTCAAGATACAAATGAAGTTTAAGATGAAATCAAGTGGCAAACTTGAAGAATTGTTTAGTTTCATATGTTATAGTCAATATTTTAATTCATTTTAATTGTCCAATGTTGGTAGTCCACAGTTGATAGTCCACGGTTAGCAATTCAATAATTCATATATAGTTTAATATATAATATTCGAATTAATTAATACGTATCGTGACCCATGTACATGTCTCAGACTCGATCACAACTCAAATTATATATATTATTGTAGAATCAACCTCAACCCTGTATAGAGAACTCGTTCATTACTACATATAGAGTGTCTATGGTTATTCCAAATAATATATATAAATGCGTCGATATGATATGTCAAAACCTTGTATACGTGTCCCGATATTTAAAGTGCGTAAAATAAATAACAAAAATTAAATAACGATAAATAAAGTGCGTAAAGTAAATAACAGAAATTAAATGACGATAAATAAAATTGCGAGAATATAAATTGCGATAATTAAATTGCGATAAATAAAATGTAATCAGTTAGCTAGGAACAATTAGCTAGGAACAGTTAGCGTGGATTCTTAATAAAATTTCTCATAGTTAATTTGTTTGTTTCTAACAAATTTTATTTTGTCAAATGTTGTAGCGACCCGACAAAATCGTCATTGACGGTGCCGTTAACTTAGGTCCCGTTACGTGGTCGTAGTCCCTATATGAGACACGTTTGACCAAAATTATGTCGCATTCATTTGAAACGTACAAAACTTACAAAGTTTAGTTTACCAAACGGATCGACAACAAGTTTAAGTTTACAAAAGTTATGAAGTGTAAATGAAATAACTTGCGATATAATTAGTTTAAAATCACGGTTTGCTATAAATAGCGAAAGTATGTATGCTTAAAGTTTGAATCCAAGGTGCTATCACTAGCGTATGCATGTATGCTTAACTCCAAGCAAGTAATCAAAGTGTGCGGAAGCATGTATCAAGTAGCCAAGTATGAACCTGAGAAAACATATAGAAAACTGTCAACGAAAAACGTTGGTGAAATTATAGATGTAGTAATAAACGTTATTTTTGAAACACAAGATTTAGTATTTCCATAAAATTGATCATCCAAAAGTTGCATTCCAAAAGTTTGTTCGCGAGCACCCAATTATCAATGCTTAACATTCCTTCCATAGAACCCCATCACAATAGTGTTAGAACATACACTGTTTCTCGAAAATATATTTCATTCGTAAACGGTAGCGAACCGTTTGAATGAGGGTTTGTCAAACCCATATGGATCCATACAACATAAGTTCTCGCTTACACCCGGCAAGTGTAACTAATGATAATCGAATTGAGGATTTTGTTCCAAACTCGCTGTAGAATGTTTGTTTCATCGGACTTGTGTTTAAAACATAAAAGTAAGTAGTACAAGATGTAACAAAGTATATGTTTCTCAGCCCACGATTTAAAAGTATAAAAGTTGTTGAAAATGTGGGACTATGATCTCACCTCGAGTGCACGAGTATAAATGTACTTCACAAAGTAAACGTGTGCATGAAAGTTACTTAGCCTTGACCTAAACAAGTAAGTTGTATCAATTAACCGGTTACGACACAAGGTCAGGCGAAATGTGTTCAATTAGTCCTATGGCTCGTTACGACTCGAATATATAGCATGTGAATCACGTTGTCAAGTTTCATGCAAGAATCAAGTATAAAATACGATTAAAACGATTTCATAAGTGTTTGGTTAAGTTTGACTAAAAGTCAAACTTGGTCAAAGTCAACGGGGTCGGGTCGGGTATCCAACAATTTTTCCATGATGAGAAAGTATATATAAGCATGTCGGCCAAGTTTCATGTTATCGGAGTTACGAGTAAGCGGGGGTGAAAACGTGAAAATCAAAAGAATTTGGGACAGACCAAAATGGCGCGCCGCTCCATTTATGGCGCGTCGCTCTATTTAACTGATCAGCAAGTCTGGCAGTTTTCACACTCAAGCACGAATCCAACTTCAAACAATCATAACTTGTGAACCGTAAACATTCAAAACAAGTATCTTATATCGTTGGAAAGATATTTTGACAAGGAATACAACTAATCACTTTTCATCAAGCAAAAATATCATTTATAATAACCGAAAACTCGTCAAGTGATCATTAAATGTTCAAAATCATCGTTTCAAGTTCACAAAATGCATTTCTTGACTCGGGAATCCAATTTACACATACGATACGCCGTTTTGAAGGTAATGAAACATACATGGAAACTAAACACTTATCAACAACATTAACAAGCATTCGATGCATCAAAAGTTCGTTTTAAGTTTATCAAACCCTAACCAAAATTCACAAACTCATTAATCATGTCCTTGAAGTTTTCTTAATCAACCTACACATCAAAATGAAGCTAGTGATACTAGTAACACAATTAAAACATGAACTTTAACATTTAAACAACATTTAATCCTCCAAAATCAAAGATTAAGCACACCCATTTCAAATGTTCATACTAGTTACTCAAAACAACAAATTGAGCAAATAAATCATATATTCATGCTAGACACGAGCCATAGACACTAACTAATACCATTTCAAGTATACAAAATGAATTTAGAGAAATCTAGTGTTTTTAGAAAGTTACCCAAACTTGATGAAATTGGTACCAAAATGTAGAGGATGAAGAGAGGATCACGAAAATGTAATTTGTTTTGATGTTTGCTTCTCCAATCGGATTTAGATGATGATTGAATTGATTGAGAGAAAAAGAGTGTTCTTGAGCTAGAGAGAAAAAGGGAGAAGAGAGGTGAAGTGAATGAGTGGTGATGGTGGGGTTTGACTAGTTGACCTAGTCAACTAGTTAGGCCCCTTTGCAACTTTGGTCCCTCGAGTTTCAAAGAGGGTGCGGGAATTAACCAAACGAATATTTTAAAAACGCTCGAGTAAACGAGTGATGTTATAATTAAATAACGGGAATATTATGAACGTTAGCCAACGGAAAATACGAATTTAAATAACGAAAGATATTATTTAAAAAAAAGACAGTGTTAAAAATTAAATTTAACGGAAAAAATGCGGGATGTTACAAATGTTTTCTTCATTATGCCACTTGTTGGATTCTGATAAATCAAAATCCCAATATGAAATTGGATGAATATGGTTATTCTGTGACGGATTTGTATATCGGTGGATGTAAGTAGGATAGTAAATGACTATTGAATCTGATTTGAAGAATGTACAGTGTAACTTATTAATGTGAAATCTAAATATTCCTCGGGTATTACCTACCCGTTAAAATATTTTCATCATTAACAGTTTGTACAAAAGAATTTTTTATTACAATCGTTATGAAAAAATATATATACATATATATTTTCTTCAGATGTAATCATGGATTTAATGAGTTAACATGATATTAATCTCATTTGCTTTTCGGTTTGAGCTAGAATAAGTAATCTCTAAAACTTTTAGGAACCACATATTCTTCACAGAATATTTCTTCAATGAAGTTATGAATTAATACTTCATCGTTCATTGTTGTTGGTACTCCTTGGTATCTATGGTGCGTATGACGTTGATGTTCGTGTGACAGATTGTGAAGTTGAAGTTTGCGATGCGGTTGTTGTTGGTGGTGGTAATGATACTGTTGGTGTTGGTGGTGGTGATACTGGTTATGCTGATGGTGCTGTTGCTGGTGTTTGTAACATTTGCACCATATTCTCCAAAGCCACTACCCGAGCGCGAAGCTCGTTGACTTCTTCTATTACACCGGGTGATTGTCGGTTCGAACGATCGGATAAATATGATCTAGAATTTGGTATAGTATATAATCGTGACGAGATACCCTGGAAATAAGAGAGAAAATGGTGTTTCGGATAGGTTCGCCGGTAAGTGCTTCAGGTTCTTCGTCAAGAGGGCAATGGGGTGGATGGAAAGGATCGCCTTCTTCTTATCTCCAATGATTGAGGAGGCTACGAACTCATCCCCAATTCATCTAGAATAGATGATGACTGATTGGTTGATCTATTCCGGTCACACTGCTTTCGGAGCTTGAGTGGGATTCCATTTCGGAATCCGAGGGACTTGAACTGATGACAAATTCCATTTCGTACGATTGGATAAAGGATTTTTTGATATAAAATGATTTTCTGGCTATCGGGTCGTATTCTATTTACATAGGATATCTATATATATATATATATATATATATATATATATATATATATATATATATATATATATATATATATATATATATATATATATATATATATATATATATATATATATATAGATCAAAAGATTTCGTAGATTACAGAGAAATTTGCGGGATATGTCAGGCAAAGTTTAAAGTAACAAATACGATAATATATGATTTAGCAGATACGCTAAGATATGAATTTTGTCTATATACTACTCATGCAATTAATGTAGCAAGACTTGTCTAGACTAATAATGATAAGCAGTTAATTTTCTAAGGATGATAAGCAGATGATTTCCGACTAGAAATGATAAGCAAAACTTTTGACATGCAGACACGATCGAAGTTCAGACTCACTAATGCATCCTATCGACTTATCAGTTAGACACACTAATGCAGACCTGGTTCGCTAAGACCACCGCTCTGATACCAACTGTAGTGACCCGGCCTAATCCATCTGGACGAAGTCTTCAACAGCTGGTCCCATTGCGAGGTTCTGACCTCTATATGCCCTGAATGACTCCATATAATATGAGAAAATGCACAGCGGAAGGTTTCTTTCATACCTGAGAATAAACATGCTTTAAAGTGTACTCTAAAAGGTTGGTGAGTTCATAGGTTTATCATAAAACAATAAAATTCACCATTTTGATAGACCACAAGATTTAAATGCTGCATGGTACAAATGGGCCCGAATCCTACACCCACCTGTAATGTACATGCGATATATTTTTAAATACAGTACACCTTTCTCGTGTACGAAACCATTTTTCATAAATCTTAGTAACCGTACACATATCTCGTGCACAAAATATAATACACATAACCTGTGTATAAAAAAATCATTCTCTCGATACATAACATTCACAACAATTGGTGGCAATTATCATATCCACATAATTCAATGGTGGCAATTATCATGTCCACATAATTCAATAGTGGCAATTATCATGTCCACATAATTCAATGGTGGCAATTATCATGTCCACATAATTCAATGGTGGCAATTATCATGTCCACATAATTCAGTGGTGGCAAATATCATGTCCACATAATTCAATGATGGCAATTATCATGTCCACATAATTCAATGGTGGCAATTATCATGTCCACATAATTCAATAATAATCCGCAGAACTTCTGTCTGCATAATAATTCATTCGAGGAATGTTTTGCTTGTGTCTATCTCGTCAAACATTTATAAAAGCATTTCATGTATTCGCAGTTCAAAACATATTTCAAAAGCATTTAATAAAGTAGTTGTAAAAACAGCGCATGTATTCTCATTCCCAAAAATGTAAAGAGTAAAAGGGAGCAAATGAACTCACCTAATGTATTTTGTAGTAAAAATACATATGACTATATTGAACAATGCAGGGTTGACCTCGGATTCACGAACCTATATCATTTGTATATTTATCAATACTCATAATCGTAATAGAATAAGTTTATATATATATATATATATATATATATATATATATATATATATATATATATATATATATAAGTTTATATATAAGTTTATATATATATATATATATATATATATATATATATATATATCTTATTAATTACGTCATTTTTATATTAATAATATATTTAGGTTCATATATTCATTTTATATATGTAAAAAAAATATATACGTTGTTATGTTATATGTGTTAAATATATTTAAGTATATATATTTCATTTGTTTATATACCGTAGTTCTAATTATACTAAGTTAATATTAGTAAAGATAAAAATAATGATAATAACGTTAATAATATACTTATGTTAATAATAATAGTTCTACTATATATATATATATATATATATATATATTTACTAATATTTGTGAAAGTACTAATAACTCGTATCATTTTTATAATAATATTACCAATGTAATCATAATCATAATATTTATAATAATACTAAAATCACACGATTAATAATATTAATATTACTTATAACAATGCAAATGATAATATTAATAATATTATTACTTAATAATAATACTAGTGATAATGATAATAGTAGTCATAATTGTAATTTTTAATTGTGTTAATAATAATAAATGATAACTTTTATTAGTAATAATGATAATAATAATAATAATGACTAATATTAACAATAATAATAATACTTATAATAATAATAATAATGTTAATACTAATAATTAAAAAATAATAATGATAATAATAATAATAATAATAATAATAATAATAATTGTACTTGAATTAATACTAATAATTAATGATACATAACAATAACAATCATAATAATAATAATAATAATAATAATAATAATAATAATAATAATAATAATAATAATAATAATAATAATAATAATAATAATAATAATAATAATAATAATAATAATAATAATAATAATAATAAGAATAATAATATTAATAATAATAAAATTGATTACTACCTCAAGGGCTTAAAAAGATAAAGAATTCGTCCAAGCCGGGACTCGAACCCGTGACCTCTTGTAAACCCGAACCAACACCCAACTGTTTGGGCTGCTGCCCCTTTTCTGATTTATATTAGAAACAAAATGTATTTAAACCGTATCAACTGTATTCCCCTTCTTTAAATCATCTAGTTCGATCACAGCCTTATCAAATCATTATTGTGAATTTTTATTTTTGGGTGTAGGAATTAAAAGTGAAACAGAAACAATATATTATCATAAATTTGATTTAAACAGCAAATAAAAAAAATACCTTTACAGACTATGAAAAAACCCGTTATGAACTGGAATTCAAAATCGAATTTAGAGATTGTTATAGCCTACCACTTCTATATGAAAAATGTTTTAAATCCATATTAGAAACTATCTGGGTCGTTAATTAAACTTGAAACATCCAGATCATTACGAATTTTGCTATGAACATAACGTTTGACCTGTTTGAACTATAACTTTGACCTCAAAATTTAAATTCAATATGAAAAATTGTACCTTGAATCTCTCCAGATAGTTTTAGTGGAAGCTTTCGAATAAGACTGCATTATCAGATTTTAAAATAAAACTCTAATTCGATGAATTAATAAAAATAATGAAGAACAGAGTGATACGACTTTTTCTTAAATTTCTGTTTAATTCTTCGTAATGTAGTGAATTTGAAATTGATAGTTGATATTGATGATGAAAGAACTGAATGTTTTTATCAATCTCATTGAATAATTCATTCGCTAAATACAAACAACTGGTCGACTGTTTTTAATCTTCAGTACCGAAAATAAAAATAAAATAAAGCTGAAAAGATGAGTATTTGGATTTGATTACATCTGTGATTTTTGGTTTTTGGCATGTACTTCAATTAGTCGACAACTAGTACAGATTAGGTAAAAAAATTTCCTACTAATTTGTAGTTATGTGAATTTGATTTATATTATTAATTAATGTGTTAATGATATTTATAATAATTATCTTCATTACATTTATAATATAAATGTTTGATTCCTAATGTAAATCTGTTTATAACAGCACCAATATATATGCCTGTGTTTATGTCCGTATTTATTTTTTTATTGTGATTATATTTATATATTTATTTTTAAAGTTTATAATTAATGTTATTAATAATTATAACTATAATAATAATACTCTTAATATTATAACTAATAATAATACAAAATTATAATAATATACTAGTAAAAATAATATTACTAATAGTAATGATAATATTGACCATATAATGGATATGGTTAATAATAATAATTATAATAATACTAATATTATTAATAATAATATAACAATTTATATTTATCTAATTTCATATATATATATATATATATATATATATATATATATATATATATATATATATATATATATTTTATATAGTAATATTAATGATAAAAAAATATTAATCTTAATAATAGTAGTGAAAGCAATGGTAATAATATTAATATTACAATTATATTTAACTTGTAATTACATATAGTGTATTATCTTTTATCATATCATATCTATCATTTATATAATTTTATTGAATCTTTAATATTTGTATATTACATCATATATAATATTACATATGTATATAATTTATTTATACATATATTTTTATATTTATTTACAACACTAGTTCGTGAATCGTCGTGAATAGTCAAAGGTTCACTGAATCCATATAAATAGTTCAAAAAATTTTTGGACTTAACTTTACAGACCTTTGCTTATCGTGTCGAGATCATATGAAATTAAGTTTAAATTTGGTCGGAAATGTAGTGACCCGAACTTTTCCATGTTTATATATATTAATTGAGATTGATATTTACATGACTAAATGTTTCCAACGTGTTAAGCAATCAAACTTATTAAGACTTGATTAAATGAAATAAGTTTCATATAGACAATTGATCACCCAAGTTGACCGGCGATTCACGAACGTTACAAAATTGTAAAAACTCCATGTTGTGGTATATATATATATATATATATATATATATATATATGGTTGACATAAGATTATGATGAGTAAATATCTCACTAAATATATTAACAATGTGTGATATACATAAGAAATGAGATTACTAAGTTAAGAAACTCGAAATGATATATATAACGATTATCGATATGATAACGTCTACTAAATACATACGTATCATATTAAGATATTGATACACTATATTTAACATGATAAAATGATATTTAAATATATCATTAAGTGTGTTAACAATGAACTACATATGTAAAAATAAGACTACTAACTCAAGAATTATGAAACGAGACTTATATGTAACGATTATCGTTGTAACGATATTTTAATGTATATATCATATTAAGAGATATTAATACATCATAATATCATGATAATATAATAATTTAACATCTCATTTGATATAATAAACATTGGGTTAACAACATTAATTGAGATCCTTAACTTAAAGGTTTCAAAACAACATTTACATGTAACGACTAACGATGACTTAACGACTCATTTAAAATGTATATACATGTAGTGTTTTAATATGTATTCATACACTTTTGAAAGACTTCAAGACACTTATCAAAATACTTCTACTTAATAAAAATGCTTACAATTACATCCTTGTTCAGTTTCATCAACAATTCTACTCGTATGTACCCGTATTCGTACTCGTACAATACACAGCTTTTAGATGTATGTACTATTGGTATATACACTCCAATGATCAGATCTTAGCAGCCCATGTGAGTCACCTAATACATGTGGGAACCATCATTTGGCAACTAGCATGAAATATCTCATAAAATTACAAAAATATGAGTAATCATTCATGACTTATTTACATGAAAACAAAATTACACATCCTTTATATCTAATCCATATACCAACGACCAAAAACACCTACAAACACTTTAATTCTTCAATTTTCTTCATCTAAGTGATCTCTCTCAAGTTCTATCTTCAAGTTCTAAGTGTTCTTCATAAATTCTATAAGTTCTAGTTTCATAAAATCAAGAATACTTCCAAGTTTGCTAGCTTACTTCCAATCTTGTAAAGTGATCATCCAACCTCAAGAAATCTTTCTTATTTACAGTAAGATATCTTTCTAATACAAGGTAATACTCATATTCAAACTTTGGTTCAATTTCTATAACTATAACAATCTTATTTCGGGTGATGATCTTACTTGAATTTGTTTTCGTGTCATGATTCTGCTTCAAGAACTTTCAAGCCATCCAAGGATCCTTTGAAGCTAGATCCATTTGTCTCTTTTCCAGTAGGTTTATCTACAAAACTTGAGGTAGTAATGATGTTCTTAACATCATTTGATTCATACATATAAAGCTATCTTATTCGAAGGTTTAAACTTGTAATCACTAGAACATAGTTTAGTTAATTCTAAACTTGTTCACAAACAAAAGTTAATCCTTCTAACTTGACTTTTAAAATCAACTAAACACATGTTCTATATCTATATGATATGCTAACTTAATGATTTAAAACTTGGAAACGCGATGAACACCATAAAATCGGATATACGCCGTCGTAGTGAAACCGGGGGCTGTTTTGGTTTGGATAATTAAAAACTATGATAAACTTTGATTTAAAAGTTTTTTTTCTGGGAAAATGATTTTTCATATGAACATGAAACTATATCCAAAAATCTTGGTTAAACTCAAAGTGAAAGTATGTTTTTCAAAATGGTCATCAAGATGTCATTTTTTCGACGGAAATGACTACCTCTTTAGTAATTGACATGTAACTTAAATTTCTGACTATAAACCTATACTTTTTCTATTTGGATTCTTAAATTAGAGTTCAATATGAAACCATAGCAATTTGATTCACTCAAAATGGATTTAAAATGAAGAAGTTATGGGTAAAACAAGATTGGATATTTTTGATCTTTTTAGCTACGGGAAATGTTTAACAAATCTATACAAATCATATCCTAGCTAAATTATATTGTATTATACATGTATTATAATATATTATGTAATCTTGGGATACCATAGACACGTATGCAAATGTTTTTACATATCTTATCGACCCATGTATATATATTATTTGGAACAACCATAGACACTCTATATGCAGTAATGTTGGAGTTAGCTATACAGGGTTGAGGTTGATTTCAAAAATATATATACTTTGAGTTGTGATCTAGCCTGAGACGTGTATACACTGGGTCGTGGATTGATTCAAGATAATATATATCGATTTATTTTTGTACATCTAACTGTGGACAACTAGTTGTAGGTTACTAACGAGGACAGCTGACTTAATACACTCAAATCTTTAAAACATAATAAAAATGGTTGTAATTATATTTTGATCATACTTTGATATATATGTACATATTTGTATAGGTTCGTGAATCGATCCGTGGCCAAGTCTTATTTCCGAGGAAGGAAATATCTGTGAAAGTGAGTTATAGTCCCACTTTTAAAATCTAATATTTTTGGGATGAGAATACATGCAGGTTTTATAAATGATTTACAAAATAGACACAAGTACGTGAAACTACATTCTATGGTTGAATTATCAAAATCGAATATGCCCCTTTTTATTAAGTCTGGTAATCTAAGAATTAGGGAACAGACAACCTAATTGACGCGAATCCTAAAGATAGATCTATTGGGCCTAACAAACCCCATCCAAATTACCGGATGCTTTAGTACTTCGAAATTTATATCATGTCCGAAGGGTGTCCCGGAATGATGGGGATATTCTTATATATGCATCTTGTTAATGTCGGTTACCAGGTGTTCACCATATGAATGATTTTTATCTCTATGTATGGGATGTGTATTGAAATATGAAATCTTGTGGTCTATTGTTACGATTTGATATATATAGGTTAAACCTATAACTCACCAACATTTTTGTTGACGTTTAAAGCATGTTTATTCTCAGGTGAATACTAAGAGCTTCCGCTGTTGCATACTAAAATAAGGACAAGATTTGGAGTCCATGCTTGTATGATATTATGTAAAAACTGCATTCAAGAAACTTATTTTTGATGTAATATATTCTTATTGTAAACCATTATGTAATGGTCGTGTGTAAATGGTATATATTTTAGATTATCATTAGTTGATAATCTACGTAATTCTTTTTAAAGCTTTATAGATAAAATAAAGGTTATGGTTGTTTTAAAAATGAATGCAGTCTTTGAAAAACGTCTCATATAGAGGTCAAAACCTCGCGACGAAATTAATTAATATGGAACGTTTATAATTAATATGAACTGAACATTTCAGGAAATTTTCGGGTCGTCACAATTTACATGTAAATGGGTCCAAATTACCACCTAGAAGTACAACTTATGCATCCAAGAAGTTTCCAACATCTGCAAAACAATTGATTCTGGTTTTCCTTGTGAGTACAAATGTTTGACTAAATTTCACGATTCAAATATATTTTTCTGACTATCACGTATAGATCAAGTACCTTTTCATATCAATTGTTTATCACAGATTCAACAGTTCCAAAACTAAAGCATTATACAATTGGTGAAAACTAAAAAATAACCATAAATCCATGAACAACACACTGATATAATCGCAACCAGCTCGCAAATCATGAGCTTCAAAACAATTTATTAAAATCTGAGTATCATACAATTAGGGTTTTTTTGTTGTCTGACCTCGCAAATGAACGTAATCGATTGATCATTTGATAATCGATTAGGGTGACGAATCATAACACCCTTCATATTGATATACTTTAGAATTGAAACAACAACGGACTTTTCAGTAGCGACGATTTCAGAGAAATATTTTGGAGGTGGACGATATCTGCGTGAAAAAATGAGGTGATCCATAGAACCCTAATTTTCTTTGCCCATCAGTAATTATTTTTGTCTCCGAGGGTATATGTGTAATTAAACAATTGAAGATTGGGATTATGAGCTCATTAGGTAGATTAGTAGATAATCAATGGTTTAGATGAAAGTTGACTATTGTAATGGGTGGCTAGGATTGGGTATCTCCTTTTAAAATGAGCTAATTTCTATTTTGTTATTATATATAGTATAGATACCTACAAGGTATGAAATAGTTAGATCATGTATTATTCTTCCAATACGATATTAAGTTGTTATCTATATTAAAATCATAGTTTGAATCAATGAGCTCTTCTTGTACTTCAATTGATTGCAAGGTTCTTGCTTGGAAGAAGGCCATTGGCAGCCAGATTGTCTTCTTGAGATATGATCCTATCCGATGTACTACATCTGTAGTAAGTAGTAGTATTTTTATGGCATATCCATTGTTATCACTACCATATACAACAATTAATAGATAAGCATGCCAATTTGGTGTATTTTTTAATATATAATTTGGGCATTTGTTTATAACACTAGATAACACTTGTGCTCAAGAAAAATTACCAGGTATAAATGGAATGATGGGGCGAACAGGCAGAATGTTGAAAATGTTATACATTTTAACAAGCTTAGTTTGTTTTATTTTTTTTATTTTTAGTTTTCTTATTTGTTGTTGCAAGAATGTGCAGGTTCTTCCTGCCTGATTTCAAATTTGAAGGACTTGTTTTGATAAGTTGTGGATGTTGAGTTGCTGATGGGCTAAAGCTTTTGATGGATTCTGTTAATGGGCTATGCAAAAAAGACTTATTGGACTTATACAAAGAAAGAAGCCCAAGTTCTATTTATTTACCTGCAGTATAAAAGGATTTGCTTAATCCTTTTATCATTTAACTTATTATTCTCAATTTCATCTGCAATTGTTCTCTCGACTACGAATTTAGGGTTTTCTTTATTTCATCTTCAAACACATCATCTTGATGTGCCGTTTGTTTTTCTGGTGATTGATTCTGTACAAAATCAATCGTGGTGTGATTCTTTGTAATAGTTTTGAAGTATTTCTATTTTCATCTTTTGTACTCTGTCAAACAGTTGTGAATTTTGGTTATAAGTGAATCTTGGTTTCTGAGATTGAAGTCATCTTGTGTTAATGCTGGTAAGATACCACACTTAAATCAAACTCATTGTTATTCTTCTGTTAATATCCGGCATTCAAGACTTGGTCATCCATCTGATCAAGTTTTGAATGTTCTAAAAGATAAGCTGAAATTAAAAGATAAGGTTTTAACTGGACCATGTGATATTTGTCATAAAGCTAAACAAGGCAGAAAACATTTTCCTTTAAGTGATCATAAAACCACAGATTTAGGTGAAGTTATTCATCTTGATTTGTGGGGCCCTTTTAAAGTTCAAACAATAGAATGTTTTAAATATTTTTTAACTGTTGTTAATGACTATTCTAGAGCTGTCTGGATTTTTCTGATTAAAAGTAAAGAAGAAGTGTTTGAAAATGTTAAAAGTTTTATTAACATTGTTGAAAATCAATTTAACAAACATGTAAAAATTATAAGAAGTGATAATGGAACTGAATTCATAAATCAAAGTTTAACAAATCTTACCAACAGTAAAGGAATTGTTCATCAAACCTCTTGTTCATATACACCACAACAAAATGGTGTTGTTAAAAGAAAACATAGACATTTACTTAATGTTGCAAGATCTCTTATGTTCCAAGGAGGTTTACCTTTGAACATGTGGTCTGATTGTATTCTAACTGCATGTTATTTGATTAATAGGACTCCCTCTGCTGTGCTAAATAGAAAATCTCCTTATGAATTGATTTATAAAACTGATCCTAATCTCTCCCATCTTAATTGTTTTGGATGTCTTTGTTATGCAATTGATTTAAATCCTTCAAACAAGTTTTCAAGTAGATCAATAAAGTGTGTTTTAGTTGGTTTTTCTACTGTTAAAAAAGGTTATAAACTTTTGAGTCTTGAGGACAAGTCTGTTTTTTATTCAAGAGATGTTACTTTTTTGAGACTGTTTTTCCTTTAAAAGTTAAACATAAAGATGTTTTATCTGTTTCTTCTGAAAAACTTTTTCAAACAAATGATTTAAGTCAATCAAATTTTTTTGATGATATTTTTGAAATTTCTGTAAACACTTTAAGTCCCAATGATGAAGGGAGAGCTGCTGAACATGGTAATGGCAGTAGTGATGATAATCATGAAGATGATCATTGTCCTACAGCAACACATCATGAAGATAATACATTTATCCCTGAGGGCAATACCAATTCTAATGATTCTTTTGAAAATATTAATTTAAGGAGATCTTCTAGAAGCACTATTTTCCTAAGAAATTTGATGATTTTGTTGTTGATGGAAAAGTCAAATATGGAATTGAAAGAGTTGTTAATTACAGTAATCTTAATTCAAACAATTATTCTTTTATTTCTAATCTTAATAAAACCATTGAACCAAAAAGTTATCAACAAGCTTGTCTTGATCCTAATTGGATTGAAGCTATGAATCTTGAAATTGAAGCTATAAACAGAAATAACACTTGGATAATTACCGACTTACCCTTTAACAGAAAACCTGTTGGTTCCAAATAGGTTTTCAGAATCAAATACAAAGCTAATGAAGAAATTGAAAGATACAAAGCTAGACTTGTTGCTAAAGGTTACAGTAAAAAAGAACATATTGATTATGAAGAAACCTTTAGTCCTATTGTAAAGCATGTTACTGTTAGATGTTTCATTACTTTGGCTGTTCAAAATAATTGGCCATTATATCAACTTGACATCAATAATGCTTTTTTATATGGAGATTTAAAAGAAGAGATTTATATGACTATTCCTGAAGGATATTATACTGAAGCTGCCAACACTAATAAAGTGTGTAAATTAACTAAATCCTTATATGGCCTAAAACAGTCTCCAAGACAATGGAATGAAAAACTTAATGCTGCTCTTGTTGAAAGTGGTTTTGTTCAAAGCAAGTCTGACTATTCTTTGTATGTTAAAAATTCTGATGATTTTTTCATAGCTTTGTTAGTTTATGTTGATGATATTGTTATTACAGGAAATAGTGAAGTTGAGATAAAAAAAAATCAAAGCTTTTCTGCAAACAAAGTTTATGATAAAAGATTTGGGTAAACTAAAATATTTTCTAGGAATTGAAATTCTTAATCAAAATGATGGAATTTGTCTCTCCCAAAGAAAATATTGTCTTGAATTGCTTAATGATTATGGTTTATTGGGAAGTAACCCTATTGGTACACCAATTGAATGCAATGCTAATATTAATAGTGAACCAAGTGAAAAAGATAGTCTGCTTGTAGTGACCCAAACTTTTCCATGATTATATATTAAATGAAAACTATATTTACATGATTAAATGTTTCCAACATGTTAAGCAATCAAACTTGTTAAGACTTGATTAATTGAAACGGATTTTGTGTTAACATTTGACCACCCAGTTTATCCGATGATTCACGAACGTTATAACTTGTATATGACATGATATTATATATATGAACATATATATATGTTTAACATGATGAAATGATAATTAAGTATCTTATTATGTATATTAACAATGAACCTTATACATAAAACAAGACTACTAACCTAAGAAATTCAAAACGATATCTATACGTAACGATTATCGTTGTAATAACGTCTTAATATTTATATATCATATTAAGATATATTAGTACATCATGTTATCATAATAATGTAATAATTTAATATCTCATTAGATATAATAACAATGGGATTAATTGCATTTAACGAAATCGTTAACTTATAAGTTCCGAAACAACATGTACATGTAATGACTAACGATGACTTAACGACTCAGTTAAAATGTATATACATGTGATGTATTAAGATGTATTTTTACACTTTTGAAAGACTTCATGACACATACCAAAGTACTTCTACTTAACAAAATATTTACAATTACATTCTTATTCATTTTCATCAACAATTCTACTCGTATGCACCCGTATTCGTACTCGTACAATACACAGCTCCTAGATGTACATACTATTGGTATATACACTTCAATGATTAGCTCTTAGCAGTACTTAATGAGTTATCAAACATGTGGGAACTCTTCTTTGTAATCTAGTATGAATTATTTAGCAAGATTACAAAAATATTATTAATCATTCATGACTTATTTACAAGAAAATAAACTTACATATCCTTTATATCTAATCCATATATCACGACCTAAAACACATATAAATACCTTCATTCTTCAATTTTCTTCATCTAATTGAACTCTCTCAAGTTCTATCTTCAAGTTCTAAGTGTTCTTCATAAATTCTATAAGTTCTAGTTTCATAAAATCAAGAATACTTTCAAGTTTGCAAGTATACTTCCAAGACTTTCTAATCCATTACAAGTAATCATCTAAGACCAAGAAACCTTTGTTACTTACAGTAGGTTATCATTCTAATTCAAGGTAATACTCATATTCAAATTTGATTCAATTTCTATAACTATAACTATCTTATTCAAGTAGAAAATCTTACTTGAACTTGTTTTTGTGTCATGATTCTACTTCAAGAATTCCAAGCCATCCAAGATCCTTTGAAGCTCTAGATCATTTCTTGTTATTTCCATTAGGTTTACCTACTATATATTCATATATATATAACTATCTTATTCGAAGATTTAAACTTGTAATCACTAGAACATAGTTTAGTTAATTCTAAACTTGTTCGCAAACAAAAATTAATCCTTCTAACTTGACTTTTAAAATCAACTAAACACATGTTCTATATCTATATGATATGCTAACTTAATGATTTAAAACCTAGAAACACGAAGAACACCGTAAAACTAGACATACACCGTCGTAGTGAAACCGAGGGTTATTTTGGGTTAGATAATTAAAAACTATGATAAACTTTGATTTAGAAGTTGTTCTTCTGGGAAAATAATTTTTCTTATGAACATGAAACTATATCCAAAAATCATGGTTAAACTCAAAGTGGAAGTATGTTTTTCAAAATGGTCATCAAGACGTCGTTCTTTCGACTGAAATGACTACCTCTTACAAAAAAGACTTGTAACTTGTATTTCTGACTATAAACTTATACTTTTTCTGTTTAGTTTCATAAATTTCAGTTCATTATGGAACCATAGCAACTTGATTCACTCAAAACGGATTTAAAACGAAGAAGTTATGGGTAAATCAAAATTGGATAAATTTCCTTGTTGTAGCTACGTGAAATTTGTAACAAATCTATACCAACCATAACTTAACTAACTTATATTATATTATACATGTATTCTAACATATATTATGTAATCTTGATAGACCATAGACACGTATACAATGTTTTGACATATCATATCGACGTCATCTATATATATTATTTGGAACAACCATAGAAACTCTATATGCAGTAATGCTAGAGTTAGCTATACAGGGTTGAGGTTGATTCCAAAATAATATATATACTTTGAGTTGTGATCGAGTCTAAGACTTGTATACACTGGGTCGTGGATTGATTCGAGATAATATATATTGATTTATTTCTGTACTACTAACTGTGGACAATTAATTGAGGACTACAAACGTTGGACTGTCAACTTAACAAACTTAAATCGTTAAAATGTAATAAAATATGGTATAATTATATTTCGATCATACTTTGATATATATATATATATATATATATATATATACATACATACATATTTGTTATAGGTTCGTGAATCAACCCGTGGCCAAGTCTTATTTCCGACGAAGTGAAAATACGTGAAAGTGAGTTATAGTCCCACTTTTAAAATCTATTATTTTTGGGATGAGAATACACGCAGTTTTATAAATGTTTTACAAAATAGACACAAGTGATCAAAATTACATTCTATGTTGAATTATCGAATCGAATATGCCCCTTTTTAGCTTGGTAGCCTAAGAATTGGTGTTTATGATAATTGCCACCAATTGAGCGAATCCTAAAGATAGATCTATTTGGCCCAACAAGCCTTATCCGAGTTACAGATGCTTTAGTACTTCGATTTATCATATCCGATGTGAGTCCCGGAATGATGGGGATATTCTATATGCATCCTGTTAAGGTCGATTACCAGGTGTTCATCATATGAATGATTTTTATGCTGATTGCATGTTATTGAAATATGGAAATGAAAATCGTGTGGTCTATTATTACGATTTGATAAATATATAGGTTAAACCTATAACTCACCAACATTTTTGTTAATGTTTTAACCATGTTTATTCTCAGGTGATTATTAAGAGCTTCTGCTGTTGCATGCTAAATAAAGACAGGATTAGAGTCTGCATGCTTGTATAATATTGTTTAAAAACTGCATTCGAAGACTTAAGTTGTTGTGTAATATTATTGTAAACCATTATGTAATGGTCGTGTGAGAACGCTATATTTTAGATTATCATTATTTGATAATCTTCGTAATGATTTTAAATCTTTATCGATAAAATAAAGGTTATGGTTTGTTTTTAAAAATCGAATGCAGTCTTTGAAAAACGTCTCATATAGAGGTCAAAATCTCGCAACGAAATCAATTAATATGAAACATTTATAATCGATATGAACGGGACATTTCACTGCTTATTAATGTGACTGAATATCAAAAGCTTGTTGGTAGACTAATTTACTTAACTTTGACCAGACCTGATATTTCATTTGATGTTCAAGTTTTAAGTCAACATATGCATGCTCCTTTAAAGTCTCATCTTAATCTTGCTTTTAGGACTTTGAGATATCTTAAAAATGCTCCAGGTAGATGTATCAATTTGATAAAAGGTAATAACTTCTCTTTACATGCATTCTGTGATTCTGATTAGGCTAAATTCAAATTAAATAGAAAGTCTGTTACTAGTTACTTGGTATATTTCTGCAATTCTCTTGTTTCTTGGAAAAGTAAAAAACAAACCACATTTGCTAGGTCATCTGCAGAAGCAGAATATAGAGCCATGGCAACTGTTGCTTGTGAAGTTATTTGGATTAAAAAATTTTTACTAAATTTAAACATTAAAGTTCCTCTTCCTGTACAAATAAATTGTGATAATAGCTCTGCTATTCAAATTTCTACTAATCCTGTGTTTCATGAGAAAACAAAACATTTTGATATAAATTTACATTACTTAAGAGAAAAATTTGTACAGGAATTGTTAAGGTGTCTAAAATATCTTCATTTGAAAATTTAAGTGACATTTTAATCAAAGGGCTTACTATAAAACATCATAACTATTTGGTTGAAAGGTTGGGACTTTCAGACTTGTTCCAAACTAAGCTTGAGGGGGCATGTTGAAAATGTTATACATTTTAACAAGCTTAGTTTGTTTTATTTTTTCATTTTTAGTTTTCTTATTTGTTGTTGCAAGAATGTGCAGGTTCTTCCTGCCTGATTTCAAATTTTAAGGACTTGTTTTGATAAGTTGTGGATGTTGAGTTGCTGATGGGCTAAAGCTTTTGATGGATTCTGTTAATGGGCTATGCAAAAAAGACTTATTGGACTTATACAAAGAAAGAAGCCCAAGTTCTATTTATTTACCTGCAGTATAAAAGGATTTGCTTAATCCTTTTATCATTTAACTTATTATTCTCAATTTCATCTGCAATTGTTCTCTCGACTATGAATTTAGGGTTTTCTTTATTTCATCTTCAAACACATCATCTTGATGTGCCGTTTGTTTTTCTGGTGATTGATTCTGTACAAGATCAATCGTGGTGTGATTCTTTGTAATAGTTTTGAAGTATTTCTATTTTCATCTTTTGTACTCTGTCAAACGATTGTGAATTTTGGTTATAAGTGAATCTTGGTTTATGAGATTGAAGTCATCTTGTGTTATTGGTTATTTTTACACAGAAAATCACCCGAGTCAAATCTCATAGCACATGACCATTCAAGCCATTTTAATTCAGTATTTGTAAGGTTTACTTGAATAGTCGTGATTCCTGATCAGGAGTATTCATTATTCATTGTAATTATATACATGTGTTCCATAATCTATTGCTTTCTAATGTGTTCCATATTTATGTGTTATTTTCATATTTTGTATCATCTTAAGTAATTGTTTTTTTTTCACTTATTTTGTTCTGAATTCAATTTTATATCTTCTATAAATGCAGTAGCGTAGTTCAGAAATAGCAGCTCACATAGACTGCTGATACAAAGGTAGGTATCCTATTTTTGTACAGGTGGGATGGAATTGATAAACAGTCTATATCTGAAATCTCTTAAAGTTGCATGTTATTATAGGGAAATTCAACGTTAGATTATACTGATTTATGAGATGCTCTGCATTGTGAGCTGCTAAATAGAAATGGTATCATTTTAACTGTTTTCATCCTTTGTCCTACTTGAAACCATGTGTCATCTTTAAATGGGACCTAACATGTTTTAGCACTCTTAAGAGTTTTCATAGTTGCCTGAACTATATTAAATGCTTATAATATGTCTTTGTTACTTAGGTCCTGCTTTTGTGTGTTTATGTAAATTTTATATTATTTCTGGACAAGTTTGTAACAAAGAATCCTACAAAAATCAGTGTTAAGGCATCTAATTTTTGTGCTGGATTAAGCAGAGCTGAATTATTGCTTAATTATGTTGGTTTCTCTTATAAAAACGTAGTATGCAGCACTAATATTGAGTGTAATTGAATTTGACTCCAGATCAAATTGATCATATGTGTCGGACACCATTGATGGAGGAAGCACCAGTCAAGACAGGTTTTCTGGATGCAACATCTACAATCAATTGCTTTTACAACTTTGTACGTGTGTCTAGCTACTACAATTAAAATCATCGATGTTGATTTTTGGTCATTGTGTATGCATGAAATGTTACTACGGAATATATTAACAACTCATCGAGTTACCTATACAATACCATTTGTTAATATCATATGATAAAATTAATACTAAGTTATATTTTCTAAATTAATAATGATTTCATTTAAATATTTTAGGACTTTTTCTCAACTTTATTTAAAAACCCAGCGAATCCGCGGGTTATAAACTTGTTTAATTTAATTTGAATTTTCATACGTGTTAAATTATTTCGTAAATATTTATGTTTTATAGTATTGACAACGAAAAAAATTTGTACTTCGTTGCAGGCTAGTTTCGGTGGTTAATAGTCGATAGTTTTGGTCAGTTAGCGGTAACTTAATGAGACGTTTTTGAAAAAAATGAAAAAGGAAGTAAAATTGGTCATAAAGAAGAGGGGAATTTTTTTTTTAAAAAAAACAATAAATAAAACGCCAAATTAACAATATACCAGGGGTAATTACACTTTTGTCATAATGAATAGTGCTCATCTCATCTTAATTAGCATACGGAGTATATCGATAATAGATAATTAATAATTAATTCAACTTTATATTTTAATAATACAAATATTATTACCTTGATTTTATTTTATGCATAGTTTTGTATTAAGTATTAATATTATAAATAATTTTTCATCATATCATTTCATACTAACAATCTTTCCAAAAATTTAAGACTGTAACATTTAGTGACATGTCATTGTCTCTCTTAACCATGATACTTAATCCTTCCGTTTGATAGTAGGATGAGATGATCGTTAAATAAAAATGACAGTACGATTTGAAGTTTAACGTACCTCTATGGGCAGCCATTGATGTTATTTGAAGACAAAATTACGTGGTTGGTCTCTAAAGTCCGTTGAATATTGCTCATGTGATTTTTTTTTTATTCATTTTTGATCTGCATGGCCTTAAACTTTACAATTGAGACCCGACACTGACGATTGTAGTCTTTTGTCGTTAAATGGACACATGTACCATCCACGTGAGTGTATTTATGTCCTTTCTCTTTTTACAGTTTATTGTTTGTATACCCCACCAAACTTGCCCCATTTGTTTGGTTTTCAATATTTTCAAAACCCTATTTGCATTCTCGTCTTCTAAATGCAATTCGTTATATCTTTTGAAGTCAAATGGTGTCAGTTTTGTTGGTGTTGAGTTTACTTCATGGACACCAACAAATCATGTTCGACGCTTTTATGGCTGCCCAACAAACGTACGTTAAACTTCAATTTGTAGCCGTGTTCACACAATTACGCAATCAATTGATTTTTTCGTTCATTTGTCAAATTGCAGATTTGTAGAGTGGGTTGACCCACCAATGTGTCCTCGTGCGATTTCAATTATGCAGGGATTGTTGAATTTCAAAAGTGAAGTTGAAGAAAATTTGATAATCGTGGAAAGCCAGTCAAAAATGATGCAGTTGATTTTAATGTTTGTTTTGCTAGTGTTTTTATATACTAGTTGCTAGTATCATTTTCAACCCAACTAGTAAGGTAACTATGTCTTTTGATCAATGAATTTCATTTGTTTTAAAATCAATGTTTTTAGTGCAATTTAATGGCAATAACAAAATTTAAAGATAAGTACTATATAAACAGGATGGCATAACAATCTAATAAATACCGGACATAATTTACTAGTATAACAAGATACCGAGTTTAACATAACACCGATTTCAACATACGCTTTGAAGTTTAATGTAGCTCTGTTGGACAACTATAAAAGCGTCGACCGAGAATTTTGGTGTCCTTGAAGTTCGAACCACACAACGTTGTCCACGAAAACAAAATTGAACCATTTGACTTCGAAGGAGATAACATAGTGTGTTTTTTGCGATATATATATATATATATATATATATATATATATATATATATATATATATATATATATTACATATATATATACATATATATACGTATATATGTATAAAATAGATCAAATGATGTGGTGGGTACATATTTTGCATATCCCAACTGATATGTTGTACATGAGCTTACTTACAAGCAACCAACAAACATTGACGTTCACTCTAATCCGCCTACAAACGTGAGCCATATTGATAACACAAACCTACAAACATCCACTGAGCATCAAACCTAAAACTACATATGCTCCAGATCTCGAATTCAGACTCCATAACCACCACTTCGCGACCCAAAAATCAGTAATATCCACCGAAAATCCAAAAACACTTTTCGCGAGACCAGCAAACCGAAGAAAACTCCCGAAACCAAAATCCCAAGGGAACCCTCGAAATGAGCAAACACCAGAGAACCACCCAGACCATCTATCAGATAATAACCACTGTTCAGAAAGTAGAAAAAAGCATGAGAGACCACCGGTGTAAATACCTCATTTTTCAAAGCCGAAACAAGTCGACAACGGCGGCAATAGCGTCGAACCCACCCGTACAGACGACGACGGGAAAATTGGAATGAATGAAACCAATAGAAAAGCCAACAAACAATACGAGTCACAATCCGACCATCACAAACGTCGGTCGAAATTCCGACAGGAATTCCATCACCTAAAACAACAACGATAGTCGAGATCAGCGGAGAACAAGAAGGAAACCAAGACAATAGCCGCCAATCTTTTATTTAAAGAAAGAAAAGAGAAACCCGGAATCACTAGCAGCCGTCAGCAGCCATCGGTAACCACTACTACAGCCAGCAGTCACCAACATCCACCAAAGCCACCAGCAACCACCATCAGCCGGTAACACCCACCAACAAATTGCATTTGTAGGAGACAAGAATGCGATTAGAATTTATGGAAAATGGAAGCTAGCAAATGAAACGAATAGGAATATGTAGGTAAAGTGAGAAAAAGAAAAGAACAGAAATACCCGCACATGGATGACACGCGTGTTCACTTAATGACGAATAACTAACGATCGTCAGTGTTAGGGTCTTAATCGAAACAACTATAAAGTAAAGTTGAGGTATCGAGAAAAACTGAAGAGGAACAAACTTTAGATACTAACAACATAATTTGTATCTTTAAATATTTTTAAACATAAGCTTATACTCCGTAACTATTATTGTACCTTATAACTTTGATTATTTCATACAACTAGGTTTCGAACCCTCGCTTTGAGCCGGGGGTTCGGTTTTCAATGTATTTTATTGCGTTTAGTTTGTAAAATTATTTCGTGGCAAACGATAATGCCGTTGAAGCGCAACTCGATTCGAACTAAAAGGTATAGCTCGTGAAAGATTTAAATGTTATGTTAAATTAAAATATATGTACATCTCCGGGTTTCGCTATGGAATTGTCGACTTTTAAAAATTTAACGCAAAATCAACGTGTATGAAAAGTACCCAAATATTTAGCGTTTAAAAAATCGTCCGTTTTGCGTATAGTTAGTGACATTGTGTTCCTAAAATTATTTCAAGTTCAACGGTTTTGTCGGAAAAATTTAACTCGTTGCGACCGAGAAGATATGACCCGTTGAAGATTTGAGGGAGTTTATTTAAGATTTTTTTATGAAAATGGTCATTTGACATTTTACCTCCCTGTTTAGGGGGTCGATTTGATTTTTTTTTAAAAGTCTGGGGGTCTTTGTTGGTGGAATGAAATTTAAATAATAAAATAAAAAAGTGAAAAGTCAAAAATACCCTTGTGTACTATTCACTGCCACTATGTCTTTTAGATATATAGATATGAAAATGGTCGTTTGACACTTTACCCCCTGTTTAGGGGGTCGATTTGTTTTTTTTTTTTTTTAAAGTCTGGGGTCTTTGTTGATGGAAATGAAATTTAAATAATAATAAAAAAGTGAAAAGTCGGAAATACCCTTGTGCACTATTCACTTTCACTATGTCTTTTAGATATAAACTAGGTTTCGAACCCACGCTTCGCGTCGGGGGTTCGGTTTTCAATATATTTTATTGCGTTTAGTTTGTAAAATTATTTCGTGGCTAACAATGATGTCTTTGAAGCGCAACTCGAGTCGAACTAAAAGGTATAGCTCGTGTGTAACGACCCTGGATTTTCCAACGTTAATTAATAATTATTATTAATACTCATGATTAAACGAATGTATGTTATTACATTTACTTGTTGCTATGATTAACCCTACTTGACTTTTAAATGCCCGAAACGTCTTTGTGACACACGAAACTTTCACGAATAATATTTTTAGAATATTATTTACATTCATGATTGATTTTATTAATTAAAAATTAACTATGGTTATTAGTTAGTTACTTGGGCTTTAATTGGATTACTTGAGAATTACTTGAACTTGGGCTTGATTAATGTTATGGACTCATGACTTTGGGCTTATAAGCCCACCCTACATCTTAAAAGAATTAGTTAGCCCATCTTAATGTGTAAGTATTACTTTCAACCTAACTAGATGGTTTAACAGATATAGAATCTTGTTACTTGTTCTTCCCATGCAACCACCCTTAGTAACCAACCTTTTAAGCCTTACATGCTAATGACTAGTGTGCAATCTTCTTCCTCTTGATTCCCCCCAAAACCGTCGGCCTGGGTTGTCAAACAAGGGAGTTCTTTTTCAATTTTCATACTACTTCATTCACTACCTCAATTCACTCCTCACACACACACATACTTGCAACTTTTTCTCTCATCTTTCCCTCTCATTTTCTCTCCAATACTTGTAAGTAACAAGAACTTTTCTTCCTTCTTTTCCCTTGCAAAAACCGTAATATTTCACCCCTTCATCATCAATTAATTATCTTTGTTTGTTGTTTAATACTTGTTCATGTTTGTTACTTAGTTACATGAACTTTGTTGTTGTTATTTACTTGTTGTTGTTACTTACTAATTACTAAGAAGCAAACTTGTTAGTTTGATTCTCCATGTCATCTTGTTTTTACAAGAACACTCAAGAACATAAAGTTACTAGTTTATGATTCTACCTTTATTGTTTTAAAAGATTGTAAGTTCATGTGTTAAGATCATACTTGAAGCTCATGAAGTAAACTTAAAGTTTACTTTCTAAAGATCAAGACTTAGGCTTGAATCTTTAAAGTATGCAACTCATGAACTTATTAACTTGTTTATTTAGGTTATCACTTCATTCTTGCACTTTAATTTCATGTTTGTTAGTTTAAATGATCAAGTATTACAAGTTAGTCTTGATCTCATAACTTTCTTGAACTTAAAGTTAACTTTAAAGGTTCAAGAACATAGAAGTTTAACTTACTAGTTATAACTTCACATACATATGAAAGATCTAAGTTTATATAGCTTATGGTCTTCTAATTTTGTCATAATCAAGAGCTTTAAAGCTTACATACACCTTACAAGATGATAATCTAAGTTTTGTAGCTTATGGTTTCATTAAAGTAAAGATACAAGTGTTAATACTTAGGTTTAACTTAATAACTTTAGATCAAGACTTTTGAGTCTTGGATCTTCAAGATCAAACTAAGAACTATGTTCTATAACTTAAGATCTTGATTAGTTAGTTTACTTTCAAGTTTGTAGTTCAATATTACTTTTATATTTCATGTATGTGTTGAATCTAAGACTTTGATGTAACTTTAGTTCATCAAAACACTTGCAACACTTAAGTGAGTTGTGGTTCATGTCTTAGACTGACACTTGGGTTATGATGGTCAAACCTTGGTGAAAATGATGCAAACACATCAACGAGTTGTATACTTGAAGTTATATGCATCAAGGATGAGAACCATGATAAGCATCGAGCACCAAGAACCACCGGAACCTACTGACCCTTCTGTTTTCTGTATTCTGGGTCTGATCAGTAAGACCTGGGCTGCTATAACTATGATTTTCAGATAGCTCTGTTCGAGTAGATAACTTTTCATTTAGGATTCGTCTTAATCCGAGTTACGGTTTAGGATTTATGGCCCTTCGATCGTCACTATGTCTTTTAACGTTGTGCAGAAAATTCTGACCTACTCGCACTTAAACCATCGCCACGGTCAAATGAAGACGAGTTTGCTTCTGGAATTTTTACCACAACTAAAGGACTCATGTACAGATCCATGGTCACTGGTCTCACCTTATTTCAGTGGGTATTGAGGCTGTGGTGACTGACCGAACTCAGCCTTTGTTTTAAACTCTTTCCTAGAACGAAACTTGCTTTACACCTTTTGTTTGATGATGAATGATGATGACCCTTAAGACCTTATTTACATACATTTAAACCTATTGGGGTGATTTACTGACTTAGTATTATTTGACTTAGGTTGAGGACTTTCCGGACCTACGTACTTGCTTATTTCCCGAGTCATACTTTACCGCTACTTTATCATTGTGAGCTATAGCATTCCCTTTTTACTTTAACTATTTTAGGAACTGAGAATACATGCGCATTTTACGTTTTACATACTAGGCACGAGTACTCAAACTTATATATGTGTGGGTTATACAACGGCATAAACATTCCCTTTAGCTCGGTAACGTTTAGTCATTGGTTTTTGAACCGGTGAACGCGAATCTTAGATATAGATCCATAGGGTTTGACATCCCCACTCAGGCTAGTCGCGCTAGCATTTAACGAGTGTTTAATACTTCGTAAACATACGCACTTGCCAAGTGTACTTTCAGGGGGTATAAACGTTAAGTTAGTTACCAAGTGCCCACGGTTAACATATACGTTATCATACTGTTTTGAAACGCTCTTTGTAGCACTGAAACCTCGTGGCCTACCTTACATACTGTTATACTTAAGGTATAGCTCACCAACCTTTGTATTGACATTTTTAAGCATGTTTTTCTCAGGTGCTTAAGGTTGCTTCCGCTGTGTACTAGTCTTGCTGTAGACACCCGCTGCTCTAGAGTTATCACCGCATGAACTGTTTATCTTGCATTCATAACTTTAATAATTTTGAAACTATGATTTGTAACGACCATTGGGGTCACGTACTATTATATTTACTTCTGTTTATTGAAGCATACTTTTGATGTAAAACACTTGACGTTCGTTATGACGTCACCTTTTATCATGAATGCAAACGTATTTTGAAATAGCATATAGTGTTTGACCTTGTAATGATCCTATTGTTGATGACTCGTACAAGATGGTTTTGTACGGGGCATCACATTTGGTATCAGAGCATTGGTTGTAGGGAATTAGGTTGAATTAGTGAGTCAAGACCGACCCGAGTAGGATTCACTAATAGGACTAATCTACAACTTGCTAGTTTACTTGTTTCCACTGAACTTACTGCATGCTGCTGCTTACTGTTACTGCTATATGCCGTATGCTATTACATGATTTCACTACTGCATGCTATTATCTGGTTTCAATTGCATGATACTTGTCGTTATTGCCATGCTACTTACTGTTATACATGATTTCGACTGTTAGCCTCATACGTGCTTGCTTTATGACTTACTGACATGGAAAATTTATTTTTCCTTGTTCAGATGTCGGATATTCCACCTGCTATCGTTTTGGACAGTTCAGACACTTCAGCCACTACACCTGCCACTGTTGCCGATCCACCGATCCCGTTACCCACCAGTGATCCAGGCGCTTCGTCTTCCGGAGCTAGCAGTCATGCGCCTGCTCCAGTGGTTACTGTAGACGGAACCCAGGACCCTCTGGAGATTCCAGCTCCATCTGCCCCCAGACCCTCGGTGTCACAGCCCCGCTCCGGTGAGATTGTGATTCCCTCGGAATTCGGGGAAGGTCCATTCCGTAACCGGTATCGCCATTAGTGCCGACGCGCCCCTGATGGACGTCTCATTCTGATCGGACCCGCCAGATACCGAGAGATGATGGCCACCCAAGGAGGGCCGCCCGTGCAGTCATCACCACATGATTCGGACGACCCATCATCCGCTGATTCTTCATCCGATGACTCATCCACAGACGACTTGAGTGATGATGACTCCGACGAGGAGGACCCTGATGCACCTGTATAGCCACCCTCCACCCCGCCGAAGAAGCGGTATCGCTCCGACGGTACTATTATTCCGGGGATCAACGGAGGACGAGCATTCACTGACGCATTTGGTCGGCGTCGTAGGGTTACTGCCCGTAAGCGGCTTGTGTCGTACCCTGCCGACCCACTCGTGTGTAAGGCACCCCATTACGTACTGACTATTTCTAGAGTCGGACCGTCTACATCTGCACCACCGGCACCACCCGCACCACCTGCACCGCCTGCCCCCACCATCTCCCACTGTCGAGGAATTGACAAGGGAGGTGGGGATCCTCCGAGCTCGAGTTTCTGAGCTCGAGGACCAGATGTCTCATGTATTGAACATCCTACACCTACCTTCACCGTAGGGCTTTTGTATTTAGATTTCATTATGTAATCTAGTTGTAGTTTTATGGTTCACTTATGTATTGTACGAACTTATTCAGATGTATGCAACTTATTATTATTAATGGAACTTTGCGTTATTTAATTCTTGCACGATGTTCTATTTACGTTACTGTATGATTCTGTGGTATTTATACCTAGATGCGTTATTTAATAAACATGTGATGTGTTGATTCCATGTTGGTTGTTGAATACTGTATTATTATATATTGAATGCTGGATTTTGATTTGAGTCAAAATTTTTGTTTAGAACACCATGGCCAATGGATGATCAACATCAACACCTACCGCAGCCCAAATTGAGGAGATGATTGCCGAAAGGGTAGCCGCAGCCATTGCGGAAATGCAACCCCAAGCTCCACCGCCACCGGTTATTCAACCCATTCGTAATGGGTGTACGTACAAAGAGTTCCAGAGCTGCAAACCTCACAATTTCAGTGGAACAGAGGGACCGGTTGGTCTCACTAGATGGTTCGAGAAGTTAGAATCTGTGTTCCGAGTTAGTAACTGTTTCGAGGCAAATAAAACCAAGTTTGCTTCATGCACTCTATCTGACGGCGCTCTAATGTGGTGGAACACGTTGGCTCAAGCAAAGGGTATCGATGAGGCGTTTGCTACTCCATGGGAGGAGTTCAAGGGGGCCCTGATTAAGGAATATTGCCCTAGGACCGAGATCCAGAAGATGGAGATGGAACTCATGCAGTTAAAGGTCGTTGGTGAAATGTCCCGTTCTTATTGATTAAAAACGTTCCATATTAATTGATTTCGTTGCGAGATTTTGACCTCTATATGAGACGTTTTTCAAAGACTGCATTCATTTTTAAAACAAACCATAACCTTTATTTCATAAATAAAGGTTTAAAAAGCTTTACGTAGATTATCAAATAATGATAATCTAAAATATCCTGTTTACACACGACCATTACATAATGGTTTACAATACAAATATGTAACATCGAAATCAGTTTCTTGAATGCAGTTTTTACACAATATCATACAAACATGGACTCCAAATCTTGTCCTTATTTTAGTATGCAACAGCGGAAGCTCTTAATATTCACCTGAGAATAAACATGCTTTAAACGTCAACAAAAATGTTGGTGAGTTATAGGTTTAACCTATATATATCAAATCGTAACAATAGACCACAAGATTTCATATTTCAATACACATCCCATACATAGAGATAAAAATCATTCATATGGTGAACACCTGGTAACCGACATTAACAAGATGCATATATAAGAATATCCCCATCATTCCGAGACACCCTTCGGATATGATATAAATTTCGAAGTACTAAAGCATCCGGTACTTTGGATGGGGTTTGTTAGGCTCAATAGATCTATCTTTAGGATTCGCGTCAATTAGGGTGTCTGTTCCCTAATTCTTAGATTACCAGACTTAATAAAAAGGGGCATATTCGATTTCGATAATTCAACCATAGAATGTAGTTTCACGTACTTGTGTCTATTTTGTAAATCATTTATAAAACCTGCATGTATTCTCATCCCAAAAATATTAGATTTTAAAAGTGGGACTATAACTCACTTTCACAGATTTTTACTTCGTCGGGAAGTAAGACTTGGCCACTGGTTGATTCACGAACCTATAACAATATATATATATATATATATATATATATATATATATATATATATATATCAAAGTATGTTCAAAATATATTTACAACACTTTTAATATATTTTGATGTTTTAAGTTTATTAAGTCAGCTGTCCTCGTTAGTAACCTACAACTAGTTGTCCACAGTTAGATGTATAGAAATAAATCGATAAATATTATCTTGAATCAATCCACGACCCAGTGTATACGTATCTCAGTATTGATCACAACTCAAACTATATATATTTTGGAATCAACCTCAACCCTGTATAGCTAACTCCAACATTCACATATAGAGTGTCTATGGTTGTTCCGAAATATATATAGATGTGTCGACATGATAGGTCGAAACATTGTATACGTGTCTATGGTATCTCAAGATTACATAATATACAATACAAGTTGATTAAGTTATGGTTGGAATAGATTTGTTACCAATTTTCACGTAGCTAAAATGAGAAAAATTATCCAATCTTGTTTTACCCATAACTTCTTCATTTTAAATCCGTTTTGAGTGAATCAAATTGCTATGGTTTCATATTGAACTCTATTTTATGAATCTAAACAGAAAAAGTATAGGTTTATAGTCAGAAAAATAAGTTACAAGTCATTTTTGTAAAGGTAGTCATTTCAGTCGAAAGAACGACGTCTAGATGACCATTTTAGAAAACATACTTCCACTTTGAGTTTAACCATAATTTTTGGATATAGTTTCATGTTCATAATAAAAATCATTTTTCTAGAATAACAACTTTTAAATCAAAGTTTATCATAATTTTTAATTAACTAACCCAAAACAGCCCGCGGTGTTACTACGACGGCGTAAATCCGATTTTACGGTATTTTTCGTGTTTCCATGTTTTAAATCATTAAGTTAGCATATCATATAGATATAGAACATGTGTTTAGTTGATTTTAAAAGTCAAGTTAGAAGGATTAACTTTTATTTGCGAACAAGTTTAGAATTAACTAAACTATGTTCTAGTGATTACAAGTTTAAACCTTCGAATAAGATAGCTTTATATGTATGAATCCAATGATGTTATGAACATCATTACTACCTCAAGTTCCTTGGATAAACCTACTGGAAATGAGAAAAATAGATCTAGCTTCAAAGGATCCTTGGATGGCTTGAAAGTTCTTGAAGCAGAATCATGACACAAAAACAATTTCAAGTAAGATTTCCACTCGAAATAAGATTGTTATAGTTATAGAAATTGAATTAAAGTTTGAATATGATTATTACCTTGTATTAGAAAGATAAACTACTGTAAGTAACAAAGGTTTCTTGATCTTGGATGATTATTTGAAATGGATTTAGAAAACTTGGAAGTAAACTTGCAATCTTGGAAGTATTCTTGATTTTATGAAACTAGAACTTTTGAAATTTATGAAGAACACTTAGAACTTGAAGATAGAACTTGAGAGAGATCAATTAGATGAAGAAAATTGAAGAATGAAAGTGTTTGTAGGTGTTTTTGGTCGTTGGTGTATGGATTAGATATAAAGGATATGTAATTTTGTTTTCATGTAAATAAGTCATGAATGATTACTCATATTTTTGTAATTTTATGAGATATTTCATGCTAGTTGCCAAATGATGGTTCCCACAAATGTTAGGTGACTCACATGGGCTGCTAATAGCTGATCATTGGAGTGTATATACCAATAGTACATACATCTAAAAGCTGTGTATTGTACGAGTACGAATACGGGTGCATACGAGTAGAATTGTTGATGAAACTGAACGAGGATGTAATTGTAAGCATTTTTGTTAAGTAGAAGTATTTTGATAAGTGTCTTGAAGTCTTTCAAAAGTGTATAAATACATATTAAAACACTACATGTATATACATTTTAACTGAGTCGTTAAGTCATCGTTAGTCGTTACATGTAAATGTTGTTTTGAAACCTTTAGGTTAACGATCTTGTTGAATGTTGTTAACCCATTATTTATTATAACAAATGAGATGTTAAATTATTATATTATCATGATATTATGATATATAATATATCTTAGTATGATATATATACAGTTAAATGTCGTTACAACGATAATCGTTACATATATGTCTCGTTTCGAAATCATTAAGTTAGTAGTCTTATTTTTACATATGTATTTCATTGTTAATACACTTAATAATATATTTACTTATCATTTAACATAATTAACCAAGTGTATCAATATCTTAATATGATTCATATGTACCTAGTAAGACGTTGTTATAACGATAATCGTTATATATATCGTTTTCGAGTTTCTTAAATTAATAGTCTCATTTTTATGTATATAACTCATTGTTAAAATACCTAATGAGATACATACTTATAATAAAATCATGTTAACTATATATATAACCATATATATGTCATCGTATAGTTTTTACAAGTTTTAACGTTCGTGAATCACCGGTCAACTTGGGTGGTCAATTGTCTATATGAAACCTATTTCAATTAATCAAGTCTTAACAAGTTTGATTGCTTAACATGTTGGAAACACTTAATCATGTAAATAACAATTTCATTTAATATATATATAAACATGGAAAAGTTCGGGTCACTACAGTACCTACCCGTTAAATAAATTTCTTCCCGAAATTTTAAGCAGTTGGAGGTGTTGACGTATCTTCTGGAAATAAATACGGGTATTTCTTCTTCATCTGATCTTCACGCTCCCAGGTGAACTCGGGTCCTCTACGAGCATTCCATTGAACCTTAACAATCGGTATCTTGTTTTGTTTAAGTCTCTTAACCTCACGATCCATTATTTTGACGGGTTCTTTAATGAATTGAAGTTTTTCATTGATTTGGATTTCGTCCAACGGAATAGTGAGATCTTCTTTAGCAAAACATTTCTTAAAATTTGAGACGTGGAAAGTGTTATGTACAGCCACGCGTTGTTGAGGAAGCTCCAATTGGTAAGCTACTGGTCCGACACGATCTATAATCTTGAATGGTCCAATGTACCTTGGATTTAGTTTCCCCCGTTTACCAAATTGAACAACGCCTTTCCAAGGTGAAACCTTAAGCATTACCATTTCTCCAATTTCAAACTCTATATCTTTTCTTTTACTGTCCGCGTAGCTCTTTTGTCGACTCTGGGCGGTTTTCAATCTTTGTTGAATTTGGATGATTTTCTCGGTAGTTTCTTGTATTATCTCCGGACCCCTAATCTGTCTATCCCCCACTTCACTCCAACAAATCAGAGACCTGCACTTTCTACCATAAAGTGCTTTAAACGGCGCCATCTCAATGCTTGAATGGTAGCTGTTGTTGTAGGAAAATTCTGCTAACGGTAGATGTCGATCCCAACTGTTTCCGAAATCAATAACACAAGCTCGTAGCATGTCTTCAAGAGTTTGTATCGTCCTTTCACTCTGCCCATCAGTTTGTGGATGATAGGCAGTACTCATGTCTAGACGAGTTCCTAATGCTTGCTGTAATGTCTGCCAGAATCTTGAAATAAATCTGCCATCCCTATCAGAGATAACAGAGATTGGTATTCCATGTCTGGAGACGACTTCCTTCAAATACAATCGTGCTAACTTCTCCATCTTGTCATCTTCTCTTATTGGCAGGAAGTGTGCTGACTTGGTGAGACGATCAACTATTACCCAAATAGTATCATAACCACTTGCAGTCCTTGGCAATTTAGTAATGAAATCCATGGTAATGTTTTCCCATTTCCATTCCGGGATTTCAGGTTGTTGTAGTAGACCTGATGGTTTCTGATGTTCAGCTTTGACCTTAGGACACGTCAAACATTTTCCTACATATTTAGCAATATCGGCTTTCATACCTGGCCACCAAAAATGTTTCTTAAGATCCTAGTACATCTTCCCCGTTCCAGGATGTATTGAGTATCTGGTTTTATGAGCTTCTCTAAGTACCATTTCTCTCATATCTCCAAATTCTGGTACCCAAATTCTTTCAGCCCTATACCGGGTTTCGTCTTCCCGAATATTAAGATGCTTCTCCGATCCTTTGGGTATTTCATCCTTTAAATTTCCCTCTTTTAAAACTCCTTGTTGCGCCTCCTTTATTTGAGTAGTAAGGTTAGTGTGAATCGTTATATTCATAGATTTTACTCAAATGGGTTCTCTGTCCTTTCTGCTCAAGGCGTCGGCTACCACATTTGCCTTCCCCGGGTGGTAACGAATCTCAAAGTCATAATCATTCAATAATTCAATCCACCTACGCTGCCTCATATTCAGTTGTTTCTGATTAAATATGTGTTGACGACTTTTGTGGTCGGTATATATAATACTTTTGACCCCATATAAGTAGTGCCTCCAAGTCTTTAATGCAAAAACAACCGCGCCTAATTCCAAATCATGCGTCGTATAATTTTGCTCGTGAATCTTCAATTGTCTAGACGCATAAGCAATCACCTTCGTCCGTTGCATTAATACACAACCGAGACCTTGCTTTGATGCGTCACAATAAATCACAAAATCATCATTCCCTTCAGGCAATGACAATATAGGTGCCGTAGTTAGCTTTTTCTTCAATAATTGAAACGCCTTCTCTTGTTCATCCTTCCATTCAAATTTCTTCCCTTTATGCGTTAATGCAGTCAAGGGTTTTGCTATTTTGGAGAAATCTTGGATGAATCTTCTGTAGTAACCAGCCAATCCTAAAAATTGACGTATATGCTTCGGAGTTTTTGGGGTTTCCCACTTTTCAACGGTTTTGATCTTTGTCGGGTCCACCTGGATACCTTCTTTGTTCACTATGTAACTGAGGAATTGAACTTCTTCCAACCAAAATGCACACTTTGAAAACTTAGCGTACAGTTTTTCTTTCCTCAATACTTCTAGCACTTTTCTCAAATGTTCTTCGTGCTCTTGATCATTCTTTGAGTAAATAAGTATGTCATCGATGAAAACAATGACAAACTTGTCAAGATATGGCCCACACACTTGGTTCATAAGGTCCATGAACACAGCTGGTGCGTTAGTCAATCCAAACGGCATAACCATAAACTCGTAATGACCATAACGCGTCCTAAAAGCAGTTTTTGGAATATCATCCTCCTTTACTCGCATTTGATGATATCCAGAACGTAAATCGATCTTCGAATAAATCGACGAGCCTTGTAGTTGATCAAATAAGTCATCAATTCTCGATAGTGGATAACGGTTTTTGATGGTAAGTTTGTTCAACTCTCTGTAGTCAATACACAACCTAAATGTACCATCCTTCTTCTTGACAAACAAAACAGGAGCTCCCCATGGTGATGTGCTTGGTCGAATGAAACCACGTTCTAATAGTTCTTGCAGTTGGCTTTGCAGTTCTTTCATCTCGCTGGGTACGAGTCTATAAGGAGCACGAGCTATTGGTGCAGCTCCTGGTACAAGATTTATTTGAAATTCAACAGATCGATGTGGAGGTAGTCCCGGTAATTCTTTCAGAAATACATCGGGAAAATCTTTTGCGATGGGAACATCATTGATGCTCTTTTCTTCAGTTTGTACTTTCTCGACGTGTGCTAGAACAGCATAGCAACCTTTTCTTATTAGTTTTTGTGCCTTCAAATTACTAATAAGATGTAGCTTCATGTTGTCCTTTTCTCCGTACACCATTAAGGGTTCTCCTTCTTCTCGTACAATGCGAATTGCATTTTTATAACATACGATCTCTGCTTTCACCTTCTTCAGCCAGTCCATGCCAACTATTACATCAAAATTCCCTAACTCTACTGGTATCAAATCAATCTTAAATATTTCGCTACCCAGTTTAATTTCTCGATTCCGGCATATATTATCTGATGAAATTAATTTACCGTTTGCTAATTCGAGTAAAAATTTACTATCCAACGGCGTCAATGGACAACTTAATTTAGCACAAAAATCTCTACTCATATAGCTTCTATCCGCACCCGAATCAAATAAAATGTAAGCAGATTTATTGTCAATAAGAAACGTACCCGTAACAAGCTTCGGGTCTTCCTGTGCCTCTGCCGCATTAATATTGAAAACTCTTCCGCGGCCTTGTCCATTCGTGTTCTCCTGGTTCGGGCAATTTCTAATAATGTGGCCAGGTTTTCCACATTTATAACAAACTACATTGGCATAACTTGCTCCGACACTACTTGCTCCGCCATTACTCGTTCCGACACCATTTGTTCCTTTCGTTCTGTTAACCCCTGGTCCGTAGACCTCACACTTCGCCGCGCTATGACCATTTCTTTTACACTTGTTGCAAAATTTGTTGCAGAACCCCGAGTGATACTTTTCACACCTTTGGCATAGCTGCTTCTGATTGTTGTTGTTGTTGCGGTTGTTATTGTTGTTGGGATGATTGTTGTAGTTGCTGTGGTTGTTGTTGTTGTTGTTGTTGTTGGGCCGTTTGTTGTAGTTGCGATTGATGTTGCGATTGTTGGGATAATTGTTGCGATTATTATTGTAATTGCTGTTGTTGTATTGGTGATTCTTATCACCGTTTTCCTCCCACTTTCTTTTGACTTGCTTCACATTGGCCTCTTCAACCGTCTGTTCTTTAATTCTTTCCTCAATCTGGTTCACTAGTTTGTGAGCCATTCTACATGCCTGTTGTATGGAGGCGGGCTCGTGTGAACTTATATCTTCTTGGATTCTTTCCGGTAATCCTTTCACAAACGCGTCGATCTTCTCTTCCTCATCTTCGAACGCTCCCGGACACAATAGGCACAATTCAGTGAATCGTCTTTCGTACGTGGTAATATCAAATCCTTGGGTTCGTAACCCTCTAAGTTCTGTCTTGAGCTTATTGACCTCGGTTCTGGGACGGTACTTCTCGTTCATCAAGTGCTTGAATGCTGACCACGGTAGTGCGTACGCATCATCTTGTCTCACTTGCTCTAGATAGGTATTCCACCATGTTAATGCAGAACCTGTGAAGGTATACGTAGCGTACTTCACTTTGTCCTCTTCAGTACACTTACTTATGGCAAACACCGATTTGACCTTCTCGGTCCACCGTTTCAATCCGATCGGTCCTTCGGTTCCATCAAATTCCAAAGGTTTGCAGGCAGTGAATTCTTTGTAGGTGCATCCTGCACGATTTCCTGTACTGCTAGATCCAAGGTTATTGTTGGTATGTAGCGCGGCCTGTACTGCGGCTATGTTTGAAGCAAGAAAGGCACGAAATTTCTCTTCATTCATATTCACGGTGTGTCGAGTAGTCGGTGCCATTTCCTTCAAAATAGTCAAATGGAACAAGTTAATCATACAGAATATTAAGAGTAGTTAATAGTATTTCGTAGCATAATATGAACTCATTTATAAAAGCTTTTTCTTCATATTAGCGTTTTATAAGTTTAAATTCGGGTAGTACCTACCCGTTAAGTTCATACTTAGTAGCTAATATACAATTCAACTACTACAATTCTATATGAAAAACTGATTATAATAATATTTCGCGTTCAAACTTTTATACAATATTTTACAAACTTACAATACCGCTTATTTTACATAAAGCATGAAATATAGCACACAATAACTTTGATACAAGATAGTTGTGAAGATAATTCTAGCTAGTACACAAGTCGTTCAATAAAGGCAATAAAGACACGTAATTCATACGTCCAGAAACAAGTCATGCATTCTGGTTTTACTAGGACTACTTCCCATCCTTGGTCTTGTGGAACATAACCGTTATGGCCGTTGATAAGACAGCGTGTTGTAACGTCGTCAAAGGGACGAGGGTTACGTAATGACCAACAGTCTCGTAATAACCTAAAAACCTCATTTCTTACCCCAATTACCGACTCCGTCACTTGTGGGAACGTTTTGTTTAATAGTTGTAGCCCGATGTTCTTTTTCTCACTTTGGTGAGAAGCGAACATTACTAACCCGTAAGCATAGCATGCTTCTTTATGTTGCATGTTAGCCGCTTTTTCTAAATCATGAAGTCCTATATTGGGATACATTGAGTCAAAATAATTTCTTAACCCGTTGCGTAAAATAGCATTTGGGTTCCCCGCAATATATGCGTCAAAGTAAACACATCGTAACTTATGGGTTTCCCAATGTGATATCCCCCATCTTTCAAACGAAAGTCTCTTATAAACCAAGACATTCTTGGAACGTTCTTCGAATGTCTTACAAACTGATTTTGCCATAAATAGTTGTGCCGATGAATTCTGACCGTCTCTAGACAAGATTTCATCAATCATGTCTTCGGATAAGTCTTCTAAAATATTGGGTTGCCTATCCATTTTGTGTTTTTATACTCTAAAATAGACAAGAGTTAGATTCATAAAAGATACTTATTAATACAAGCAATTTTTACATATATCGTAAAGCATAAGCACACTATATTACATATATTACACCGCACAAATACAACTATCTTATTCCGACTCGCTCGTTTCTTCTTCTTCGGTTTTGGTTCGTTTTTCCAAGTTTCTAGGGATATATGATGTTCCCCTAATACGAGCTGTCGTTTTCCACAACGGTTTAGAAAAACCTGGTGGTTTAGAGGTTCCCGGGTCATTGTTACAACTTAAGGGCTTCGGGGGTTGACGATACATATAAAGTTCATCGGGGTTGGAATTAGATTTCTCTATTTTTATGCCCTTTCCCTTATTATTTTATTTTGCCTTTTTAAATTCAGTTGGGGTAATTTCTATAACATCATCGGAATTCTCGTCGGAATCCGATTCATCGGAGAATTGGTAATCCTCCCAATATTTTGCTTCCTTGGCGGAAACACCATTGACCATAATTAACCTTGGTCGGTTGGTTGAGGATTTTCTTTTACTTAACCGTTTTATTATTTTCCCCACCGGTTCTATTTCTTCCTCCGGTTCCTCCTCTTCCGGTTCTGATTCTTCTTCCGGTTCTGATTCTTCTTCCGGTTCTTCTTCGGGAACTTGTGAATCAGTCCAATATATATTCGACTCTTCATTATTATTAGGTGAGTCAATGGGATTTGTGCTAGAGGTAGACATCTATCACACAATATCAAACATGTTAAGAGATTAATATATCACATAATATATACATGTTAATAATATATAGTTTCCAACAAAAATGTTAAGCAATCATTTTTAAAGAAAACACGGTCGAAGTCCAGACTCACTAATGCATCCTAACAAACTCGATAAGACACATTAATGCAAATTTTCTGGTTCTCTAAGACCAACGCTCGGATACCAACTGAAATGTCCCGTTCTAATTGATTAAAAACGTTCCATATTAATTGATTTCGTTGCGAGGTTTTGACCTCTATATGAGACGTTTTTCAAAGACTGCATTCATTTTTAAAACAAACCATAACCTTTATTTCATAAATAAAGGTTTAAAAAGCTTTACGTAGATTATCAAATAATGATAATCTAAAATATCCTGTTTACACACGACCATTACATAATGGTTTACAATACAAATATGTAACATCGAAATCAGTTTCTTGAATGCAGTTTTTACACAATATCATACAAACATGGACTCCAAATCTTGTCCTTATTTTAGTATGCAACAGCGGAAGCTCTTAATATTCACCTGAGAATAAACATGCTTTAAACGTCAACAAAAATGTTGGTGAGTTATAGGTTTAACCTATATATATCAAATCGTAACAATAGACCACAAGATTTCATATTTCAATACACATCCCATACATAGAGATAAAAATCATTCATATGGTGAACACCTGGTAACCGACATTAACAAGATGCATATATAAGAATATCCTCATCATTCCGGGACACCCTTCGGATATGATATAAATTTCGAAGTACTAAAGCATCCGGTACTTTGGATGGGGTTTGTTAGGCCCAATAGATCTATCTTTAGGATTCGCGTCAATTAGGGTGTCTGTTCCCTAATTCTTAGATTACCAGACTTAATAAAAAGGGGCATATTCGTTTTCGATAATTCAACCATAGAATGTAGTTTCACGTACTTGTGTCTATTTTGTAAATCATTTATAAAACCTGCATGTATTCTCATCCCAAAAATATTAGATTTTAAAAGTGGGACTATAACTCACTTTCACAGATTTTTACATCGTCGGGAAGTAAGACTTGGCCACTGGTTGATTCACGAACCTATAACAATATATATATATATATATATCAAAGTATGTTCAAAATATATTTACAACACTTTTAATATATTTTGATGTTTTAAGTTTATTAAGTCAGCTGTCCTCGTTAGTAACCTACAACTAGTTGTCCACAGTTAGATGTACAGAAATAAATCGATAAATATTATCTTGAATCAATCCACGACCCAGTGTATACGTATCTCAGTATTGATCACAACTCAAACTATATATATTTTGGAATCAACCTCAACCCTGTATAGCTAACTCCAACATTCACATATAGTGTCTATGGTTGTTCCGAAATATATATAGATGTGTCGACATGATAGGTCGAAACATTGTATACGTGTCTATGGTATCTCAAGATTACATAATATACAATACAAGTTGATTAAGTTATGGTTGGAATAGATTTGTTACCAATTTTCACGTAGCTAAAATGAGAAAAAATATCCAATCTTGTTTTACCCATAACTTCTTCATTTTAAATCCATTTTGAGTGAATCAAATTACTATGGTTTCATATTGAACTCTATTTTATGAATCTAAACAGAAAAAGTATAGGTTTATAGTCAGAAAAATAAGTTACAAGTCATTTTTGTAAAGGTAGTCATTTCAGTCGAAAGAACGACGTCTAGATGACCATTTTAGAAAACATACTTCCACTTTGAGTTTAACCATAATTTTTGGATATAGTTTCATGTTCATAATAAAAATCATTTTTTCCAGAATAACATCTTTAAAATCATAGTTTATCATAGTTTTTAATTAACTAACCCAAAACAGCCCGCGGTGTTACTACGACGGCGTAAATCCGATTTTACGATATTTTTCGTGTTTCCAGGTTTTAAATCATTAAGTTAGCATATCATATAGATATAGAATATGTGTTTAGTTGATTTTAAAAGTCAAGTTAGAAGAATTAACTTTTATTTGCGAACAAGTTTAGAATTAACTAAACTATGTTCTAGTGATTACAAGTTTAAACCTTCGAATAAGATAGCTTTATATGTATGAATCGAATGATATTATGAACATCATTACTACCTCAAGTTCCTTGGATAAAACTACTGGAAATGAGAAAAATATATCTAGCTTCAAAGAATCCTTGGATGGCTTGAAAGTTCTTGAAGCAGAATCATGACACGAAAACAATTTCAAGTAAGATTTCCACTCGAAATAAGATTGTTATAGTTATAGAAATTGAATTAAAGTTTGAATATGATTATTACCTTGTATTAGAAATATAACCTACTGTAAGTAACAAAGGTTTTTTGATCTTGGATGATTACTTGGAATGGATTTAGAAAACTTGGAAGTAAACTTGCAATCTTGGAAGTATTCTTGATTTTATGAAACTATAACTTTTGGAATTTATGAAGAACACTTAGAACTTGAAGATAGAACTTGAGAGAGATCAATTAGATGAAGAAAATTGAAGAATGAAAGTTTTTGTAGGTGTTTTTGGTCGTTGGTGTATGGATTAGATATAAAGGATATGTAATTTTGTTTTCATGTAAATAAGTCATGAATGATTACTCATATTTTTGTAATTTTATGAGATATTTCATGCTAGTTGCCAAATGATGGTTCCCACATGTGTTAGGTGACTCACATGGGCTGCTAAGAGCTGATCATTGGAGTGTATATACCAATAGTACATACATCTAAAAGCTGTGTATTGTACGAGTACGAATACGGGTGCATACGAGTAGAATTGTTGATGAAACTGAACGAGGATGTAATTGTAAGCATTTTTGTTAAGTAGAAGTATTTTGATAAGTGTCTTGAAGTCTTTAAAAAGTGTATGAATACATATTAAAACACTACATGTATATACATTTTAACTGAGTCGTTAAGTCATCGTTAGTCGTTACATGTAAATGTTGTTTTGAAACCTTTAGGTTAACGATCTTGTTGAATGTTGTTAACCCATTATTTATTATAACAAATGAGATGTTAAATTATTATATTATCATGATATTATGATATATAATATATCTTAGTATGATATATATACAGTTAAATGTCGTTACAACGATAATCGTTACATATATGTCTCGTTTCGAAATCATTAAGTTAGTAGTCTTATTTTTACATATGTATTTCATTGTTAATACACTTAATAATATATTTACTTATCATTTAACATAATTAACCAAGTGTATCAATATCTTAATATGATTCATATGTACCTAGTAAGACGTTTTTACAACGATAATCGTTATATATATCGTTTTCGATTTTCTTAAATTAATAGTCTCATTTTTATGTATATAACTCATTGTTAAAATACCTAATGAGATACATACTTATAATAAAATCATGTTAACTATATATATAACCATATATATGTCATCGTATAGTTTTTACAAGTTTTAACGTTCGTGAATCACCGGTCAACTTGGGTGGTCAATTGTCTATATGAAACCTATTTCAATTAATCAAGTCTTAACAAGTTTGATTGCTTAACATGTTGGAAACACTTAATCATGTAAATAACAATTTCATTTAATATATATATAAACATGGAAAAGTTCGGGTCACTACAGTTGGGAACGACCTTGATGGTTACAACAGGAGATTTTTGAAACTAGCCCTGATGTGTCCTACCATGGTTACCCCGGAATTCAAGCGTATGGAAAGGTACTTCTGGGGACTTCCTAAGAGCATTAAGGGAAACGTCACCTCGTCCAAACCACCCAATGTCTCGGAAACGATGTGCATGGAGCATACTTTAATGAATCAAATTATCATCGATGAACCGGAGAATGCTAGGTCTGAAGCGGGTGGTAGTGAGAAGCGAAAATGGGATAACAACAGGGGACGGACCTATGAACAGAACCCGGCGAAATGACATGAGGTTTTCAGAGGAAACAACAACGGTGGAAACTCCAATCCGAACACCAACTCAAACTCGAACTACAAGGGAACCTTACCACAATGCAAGCGGTGCTACAAGCACCATACTGGGTATTGTAACGTTGTTTGTGAAAAGTGCCAACGGACTGGACATATCGGGAAGGACTGCAAGGTCACCACTTTGAATGGGAAGCCGAATACCAATGGACCGAAAAAGTGCTACGAATGCGGACAGACGGGCCATTTCAGAAATGCGTGCCCTAGCAAAAGAAAAGACGGCAGACCACCCCGTGGCAGAGCTTTCAACGTTAATGCAAGGGACGCCCGAGAAAACCCCAACTTGGTGACAGGTATATTCACTATCAACAATCTATTAACTTCTGTCTTATTTGATACTGATGCCGATAGAAGTTATGTATGTAGACATTTTTGCGATAAGATTAATTGGTCATTAGTCCCGTAAAAAGAAAGTATGCTTGTCGAGGTCACCAATGGAAAACTTGAGAAAGTTGACCATATTAGTCGAGGAGCTATTATTAACATAGCTGGTGTAGATTTCAAGATTGACTTAATACCTTTCAAATTGGGAAGTTTTGACGTGATCGTCGGCATGGATTGGTTGACCAAGATAAAGGCTGATATTATTTGTGGAGATAAAGCTCTTCGTATACCACACGGAGACGGTGAGCCACTGATCATCTACGGAGAGAGATGTACCTCGAAGCTGAACCTCATTAGTTGCGTGAAAGCGCAAAAGATCATGAAGAAGGGACGTCTTGCTGTCCTAGCACATGTGAAAACGGTAGAAATTGAGGTGAAGAGTGTGAACGACGTTCGAATTGTGAACGAATTCTACGATGTCTTTCCTGAAGAATTGCCTGGATTACCGCCGTCGAGAGCAGTAGAGTTTCAGATCAACTTAGTGCCAGGAGCTGCACCTGTAGCTCACGCACCTTATAGACTCGCACCTTTCGAGATGCAAGAATTACAGAGTCAACTACAAGAACTACTTGACTGTGGATTTATTCAACCAAGTTTCTCGCATTGGGGCGCACCTGTGTTGTTTGTGAAGAAGAAGGATGGATCCTTCTATATGTGTATCGACTACCGTGAACTCAATAAATTGACAATCAAGAATCGGTATCCCCTTCCCCGCATTGACGATCTTTTTGATCAACTACAAGGATCGAGCGTTTACTCAAAGATCGATTTACGATCCGGTTATCACCAGTTGAGGGTGAAAGAAAGTGATGTAATGAAGACTGCATTCAGAACTCGTTATGGTCATTATGAGTTTCTCGTGATGCCATTCGGATTAACCAATGCACCTGCCGTGTTCATGGACCTCATGAATCGTGTCTGCAAGTCGTACCTGGATAAGTTCGTTATCGTCTTCATAGATGATATTCTCATCTACTCTAAGAGTGAAGAAGAGCATGAGCAACACCTCCGACTAGTACTTGAACTCTTGAGGCAAGAGCAACTTTATGCCAAATTCTCCAAGTGTAAATTTTGGTTGAAGGAAGTCCAGTTTCTGGGCCATGTTGTGAGCGACCAGGGTATCAAAGTTGATCCCGCCAAGATTAAAGCTATCAGCAAGTGGGAGACCCTCAATACTCCGATGCATATTCACCAATTCCTAGGTCTCGCCGGTTACTACCGAAGGTTTATTGAAGGTTTCTCTCTAATTGCGCGTCCTTTGACCGCGCTGACTCATAAAGGGAAGAAGTTCATTTGGGAACCCGCACACGAATCAGCATTTCAAACTTTGAAGAAGAAGTTAACCACCGCACCTATCCTATCACTTCCTGAGGGCAGTGACGACTTTGTTGTTTATTGCGATGCTTCGAAAAGTGGTTTTGGTTGTGTACTGATGCAACGATCAAAGGTTATTGCCTATGCCTCCCGACAACTGAATATTTACGAATGGAACTACACTACTCACGATCTCGAACTTGGAACTAAGAGTACTATCTTCACCGATCACAAGAGTCTCCAGCACATCTTCGATCAGAAGCAACTGAATATGAGACAGCGTCGATGGATCGAGACGCTAAACGACTACGATTGTGAACTCTGTTATCATCCTGGCAAGGCCAATGTTGTAGCTGATACTTTGAGCCGAAAGGAGAGGATGACACCTCTTCGTGTTAGGGCTCTGAACATCACCATCCATTCGAATCTCAACAGTCAGATCCGAGTAGCCCAAGATGAGGCTCTCAAGGAGGAGAATATATCTCACGAACATTTGAACATTCTTATCTCTCGATTCGAGGTTAGAGAGTCTTGACTCCGATGTTATGCCGGAAGAATTTGGGTACCTCTTTATGGAGACCTACGGAACCTTATACTTGATGAAGCACACAAATCGAGGTATTCGATTCACCCCGGTGCGGGCAAGATGTACCACGACCTTAAAGAACAGTATTGGTGGCCGAATCTTAAGAAGGACGTTACGACTTATGTTGGTAAGTGTTTGACTTGTTCGAAAGTTAAGGCCGAACATAAGAGACCTTCTGGGTTACTTCAACAACCGGAAATCCCACAATGGAAGTGGGAAAGGATCACAATGGATTTCATTACTGAGATGCCGAAGACGGTGGGCGGATACGATACCATCTAGGTCATCGTTGACCGCCTTACCAAATCTGCACACTTTTTTGGCCATGAAGGAAACAGATACGATGGAAAGACTTGCTTAACTATACATCAAGGAGGTTGTATCTCGTCATGGTGTACCGTTATCGATCATCTCAGATCGCGATCCCCGTTTTGCTTCTAGATTTTGGCGTTCTTTACAATAAGCCATGGGAACCCGTCTCGACATGAGTACTGCTTATCACCCGCAGACCGACGGGCAAAGTGAACGAACAATTCAGACATTGGAAGATATGTTGCGTGCATGTGTCATTGATTTCGGAAAGGCATGGGAAAGGCATTTGCCACTCGCTGAATTTTCTTACAACAACAACTATCACTCGAGCATTAATGCCGCACCTTTTGAAGTGTTGTATGGCCGCAAGTGCCGATCCCCTATTTGTTGGGCCGAAGTACGCGAAAAGCGAATCACCGGACCCGAGGTAGTCTACGAAACAACAGAGAAGATTGCTCAGATTCAAGCTAGATTTAAGACTGCCCGCGATCGTCAAAAGAGTTATGATGATCTTAAACGTAAAGACTTTGAATTCAACGTTGGTGACCGCGTAATGTTGAAGGTTGCACCTTGGAAAGGTGTGATCCGTTTTGGAAAACGTGGAAAGTTAAACCCACGATACATTGGTCCTTTTGAAATCTTGGAACGTGTTGGACCCGTTGCTTACCGTTTGGATCTTCCAGCTCAATTGAGCTCAGTTCATCCTACCTTCCACGTGTTAAACTTGAAGAAGTGTCTTGCTGCACCTGAACTTATCATACCACTTGAGGAACTTACGATTGATGACAAACTCCACTTTGTGGAAGAGCCTGTTGAAATTATGGATCGTGAGATCAAAACTTTGAAACGCAACAAGATTCTGATCGTCCGAGTGCGATGGAATGCCAAACGAGGACCTGAGTTTACTTGGGAGCGAGAGGATCAAATGATGCAGAAGTATCCTCACCTTTTCCCGACTCCTCAGCTTAAAATTTCGGGACGAAATTTTCTTTAATAGGTGGGTAATGTAATGACCCTGGATTTTCCAACGTTAATTAATAATTATTATTATTAATACTTATGATTAAACGAATGTATGTTATTACATTTACTTGTTGCCATGATTAACCGTACTTGACTTTTAAATGCCCGAAACGTCTTTGTGACACACGAAACTTTCACGAATAATATTTTTAGAATATTATTTACATTCATGATTGATTTTATTAATCATTTTAATTAACTATGATTATTAGTTAGTTACTTGGGCTTTAATTGGATTACTTAAGAATTACTTGAACTTGGGCTTGATTAATGTTATGGACTCATGACTTTGGGCTTATAAGCCCACCCTACATCTTAAAAGAATTAGTTAGCCCATCTTAATGTGTAAGTATTACTTTCAACCTAACTAGATGGTTTAACACATATAGAATCTTGTTACTTGTTCTTCCCATGCAACCACTCTTAGTAACCAACCTTTTAAGCCTTACATGCTAATGACTAGTGTGCAATCTTCTTCCTCTTGATTCCCCCCAAAACCGTCAGCCTAGGTTGTCAAACAAGGGAGTTCTTTTTAAATTTTCATACTACTTCATTCACTACTTCAATTCACTCCTCACACACGCACATACTTGCAACTTTTTCTCTCATCTTTCCCTCTCATTTTCTCTCCAATACTTGTAAGTAACAAGAGCTTTTCTTCCTTCTTTTCCCTTGCAAAAACCATAACATTTCACCCCTTCATCATCAATTAATTATCTTTGTTTGTTGTTTAATACTTGTTCATGTTTGTTACTTAGTTACATGAACTTTGTTGTTGTTATTTACTTGTTGTTGTTACTTACTAATTACTAAGAAGCAAACTTGTTAGTTTGATTCTCCATGTCATCTTGTTTTTACAAGAACACTCAAGAACATAAACTTACTAGTTTATGATTCTACCTTTATTGTTTTAAAAGATTGTAAGTTCATGTGTTAAGATCATACTTGAAGCTCATGAAGTAAACTTAAAGTTTACTTTCTAAAGATCAAGACTTAGGCTTGAATCTTTAAAGTATGCAACTCATGAACTTATTAACTTGTTTATTTAGGTTATCACTTCATTCTTGCACTTTAATTTCATGTTTGTTAGTTTAAATGATCAAGTATTACAAGTTAGTCTTGATCTCATAACTTTCTTGAACTTAAAGTTAACTTTAAAGGTTCAAGAACATAGAAGTTTAACTTACTAGTTATAACTTCACATACATATGAAAGATCTAAGTTTATATAGCTTATGGTCTTCTAATTTTGTCATAATCAAGAGCTTTAAAGCTTACATACACCTTACAAGATGATAATCTAAGTTTTGTAGCTTATGGTTTCATTAAAGTAAAGATACAAGTGTTAATACTTAGGTTTAACTTAATAACTTTAGATCAAGACTTTTGAGTCTTGGATCTTCAAGATCAAACTAAGAACTATGTTCTGTAACTTAAGATCTTGATTAGTTAGTTTACTTTCAAGTTTGTAGTTTAATATTACTTTTATATTTCATGTATGTGTTGAATCTAAGACTTTGATGTAACTTTGGTTCATCAAAACACTTGCAACACTTAAGTGAGTTGTGCTTCATGTCTTAGACTTACACTTGGGTTATGATGGTCAAACCTTGGTGAAAATGATGCAAACACATCAACGAGTTGTACACTTGAAGCTATATGCATCAAGGATGAGAACCATGATAAGCATCGAGCACCAAGAACCACCGGAACCTACTGACCCTTCTGTTTTCTGTATTCTGGGTCTTATAAATAAGACCTGGGCTGATGTAACTATGATTTTCAGATATCTCTGTTCGAGTAGATAACTTTTCATTTAGGACTCGTCTTAATCCGAGTTACGGTTTAGGATTTATGGCCCTCCGATCGTCACTATGTCTTTTAACGTTGTGCAGAAAATTCTGACCTACTCGCACTTAAACCGTCGCCACGGTCAAACGAAGACGAATTTGCTTCTGGAATTTTTACCACAACTAAAGGACTCATGTACGGAGCCATGGTCACTGGTCTCACCTTATTTCAGTGGGTATTGAGGCCGTGGTGACTGACCGAACTCAGCCTTTGTTTTAAACTCTTTCCTAGAACGAAACTTGCTTTACACCTTTTGTTTGATGATGAATGATGATGACCCTTAAGACCTTATTTACATATATTTAAACCTATTGGGGCGATTTACTGACTTAGTATTATTTGACTTAGGTTGAGGACTTTTGATGTTAAAGCTAAGGGGTATAAAATACTATTAAATTTTATAGGAAATACTATTAAATACGATACAATTTTACACAAGATATTTATTTATTTATAGAATGGATATACTTAAACCTTGCTACAACACTTATAGGCAGTGTACCTAATCGTACAGTAGTGTAGTTTTTAGTAAGTCCGGTTCGTTCCACAGGGAAATCTTTAAACAAAGCTTAACGCTATATTAGTTTACTTATATAAAAATACAAATATATATATAAGTAATATTATTATTATAAAGGGAGGTTTTTTACCGTTTAATAACCGGTTTGTCGATTTTAAAACTTTAGTCGCAGTTAAAACCAAATGTAAAATAATAAATAAATACAAGACTTAATTTAAAGCGTAAAGTAAATAACGATAATGAAATTGCGAATAATAAAAGTGCGATAAAATAAACTTGCGATAATTAAAAAGTACGATAATTAAAAGTGCAATTAAATACAATAATAATAAAAATGCGATAATTAGAAGTGCAATTAAATATAAAATAAAGGAAATTAAATATGAAATAAAAGAATTATGTTTATTTAAACTTCCGTAATCATGATGTTTGACGTGTTGATTTTAGTTTTATGCCCATGGGTTAATTGTCCTTTGTCCTGGATTATTTAATATATCCATACGGATTTGTCCATAATAGTCCATCAGTCATAAATATAAAGAGCGAAAGCCTTCGTCAAATTATTCTTATTCCCGAAGTCAAATATTCCAACTAATTAGGGATTCGAATTGTAACAAGGTTATAATACTTTGTTTAATGAATACACCAGGTTATCGACTGCGTGTAAACCAAGGTTTTACTACTTTGTTAACAATTACACCAATTACCCTTGAATGTAATTCACCCCTGTTTCAACAAGTCTATTAACTATTAATCTAGTTCCGTGTCCGGTAAAATGAATAATTATTGGTATTTATAGATATCCCGCCCACCGTACCCAGTAAAGCGTATGTGGTTATATATAAATACGTCGAATTATAAGTTTGTATATTAAATTAACAAGGTATTGTTTAGTTAATATAAAACCCATTAATAGCCCATAGTCTAATTTCCACAAGTGTCGTTCTTTTATCCAAACCGAAATTATGGTACAAAGCCCAATTATCCAATTTTAGTAATTAGCCCAACATCATGATTACTTTGGATTAAATAAGCATAATAATAACTTAGCTACGAGACATTAATGTAAAAAGGTTGAACATAACTTACAATGATTAAAAATAGCGTAGCATTACACGGACAGAATTTCGACTTACACCTTTACAATATTCGATAACATACCCTTATTATTAGAATTAAAATTAAAATTAAAATTAAAATATAAATTATAAATATATATTACGTATATATTGAGAGAAGAAGGAAAAAAAGATGATGAAAAATGCTCAGAATTCGGTTGGCTTTATAGGAAGTTTCAAAGTTTGGGGCTCCGCGACTCGCGGCCCTTTTGGCCTTCAAACTCCGCGAGTCGCGGAGTTTGTAAATACAGCTCACCAGCTTTTGGAGTCTTTCTTGCCGACGATTTATTTATAAATATAATATATATATAATTAATATAATTAATTATATATTATATTATATTTATATACATAGTTAACTTGTAATTTTTAGTCCGTTGCGTCGAGCGTTGAGAGTTGACTCTGGTCCCGGTTCCGGATTTTCGAACGTCCTTGCGTACAATTTTATATTTTGTACTTTGTGTTTTGAATCTTGTACTCTTGTAGTTTCGAGACGTTTCTTATCAATAATTGGAACCTCTTTGATTGTCTTTTGTACTTTTGAGCTTTTTGATCGTTTGCGTCTTCAATTCGTCGAATCTGTCTTTTGTCTTCACCTTTTATTATTTAAGCGAATATCACTTGTAAATAGAACAATTGCAACTAAAAGCTTGTCTTTCTTGAGGAATAATGCTATGAAATATATGTTCATTTTTAGCATTATCAACTTTCCGGACCTACGTACTTGCTTATTTCCCGAGTCATACTTTACCGCTACTTTATCATTGTGAGCTATAGCATTCCCTTTTTACTTTAACTATTTTGGGAACTGAGAATACATGCGCATTTTACGTTTTACATACTAGGCACGAGTACTTAAACTTATATATGTGTGGGTTATACAACGGCATAAACATTCCCTTTAGCTCGGTAACGTTTAGTCATTGGTTTTTGAACCGGTGAACGCGAATCTTAGAGCACTAGATTCTAATACAACTACTGCTTTACTAGTATTTTTAATGGTAACCAAGTGTATAAAGTAAAAAAATTTTAAAATCCGAAAGAATTTAACCCCTTCCCACACTTAAGATCTTGCAATGCCCTCATTTGCAAGAAATCAGTAACAATTTAAATTATTGAGGGTGATTTGTGTGAAAATGATTAAATTTTTACCAAAGTTTCCAAATATATTGGCGTTTGTTTGCTGAATGATAAATGGTGCACATCATTTGTTCATTCCGTCTTGTTGTTATTTCACATATATTTTGCATCTTGTCGTCAAAATTAGTTGCTTTTGCTGAACTTAATGCCAGTCTTTAAAAATGCGTTGTTTTACCCTGTTGTGTACATAAGATAAACTGCAAACATATATACATATTTTTGAAGTTTGGTATATTACCCCACATTCAAAAATTATTAAAATCTAAGAATAAAAGTTAGAAAATTATAAAAACTATTACAATATTAACATAAGTATTAAACGTATCAATATTACAAATTACAAAATAAATAAAACTAAGTAGACTAGGGATTATACTGGTACCAATAGGGGTTCCAAGCATAACCATAGGTGCTATAGAATGCTTCGGCAGGGTTATACGTAGGATACGGTGGTTGCATCTCAATAGACCAGGGAGGGAAGATGGGTTTTGGTGTAGGAATATAGTTTCTACCTATATGTTGGCAATGAGCTATGATTTGGTTTTGATGAACTTGCCAATCTTCAAATGCTCTCTGTCTAGCATTTTCGTATTCCAGTGAAGCTATAAACCTTTGCATTTCTTGCATCTCATTTCCCCCTCCTACATTACCTTGCTATTGGTTTCTCTCAACCTGTGGATGACTACCATGGTATTGTACTGCGGCGTTATTTCGCCTCTTCAAAACTTTCGCACCATGGTATACATTTAAACCTATAGTATCGCGGGGTTCTGGTTCTTCGACTAATAATCCCCCCCGACTTATATCCACACCGAGATATTCAGCAATCAAAGTAATAAAAATACCACCTCCTATTATGCTATACGGTCTCATCCCCCTAACCATAGCTGATAAATAATAACCCACACAATAAGGTATACTTACAGCGCTTTGTGGGTCTCGAATACACATATGGTAAAACAAATCCTGTTCATTTACCTTTTCCTTGTTCTTACCTCTTTGTGTAATCGAATTAGCTAAAAACCTATGAATCACTCTTAATTCAGCTCTATCTATATCCAAATAAGAGTAATTTCCCCCTTTGAATCGGTGATGGCTTGTCATTTGACTCCATACACCGTGTGTATCAAAATTTTCATCTATCTTTCTACCATTTAGTATCAACCCTCTACAATCGGCAGATGCTAACTCCTCAGGCGTATATATACGTAAAGCCTGAGCCATGTCTAGTAAAGACATGTGGCGCATCGAACCTCCTAACAAAAATCTAATAAAAGATCGATCGGTTAAAACTAACTACCCGATCATTTATTTCTATACTACACAATAATTCTTCACACCATACTTTATACACACTTGGCTTTTATTTTCCTTTTTATTGTCCTCTATTCCATTTTAAATGAATTCTAACATTTTAGTTTGTTTCTCAATTTATGTCCTTTCCGAGGTTACAATAATTTCGGTGTTAAAACCTAGTTTTATCATTCATAAATATGTATAAACATGATTTTGAGTTCATTTAATTGAAAATTTTGAAAAATTTTACTAGAATTGGGTAGTCAGTATATAAGACTAGGGCTGTTCTTTATTATCGGAGAGTACTAGATTCTAATACAACTACTGCTTTACTAGTATTTTTAATGGTAACCAAGTGTATAAAGTAAAAATTTTAAAAATCCGAAAGAATTTAACCCCTTCCCACACTTAAGATCTTGCAATGCCCTCATTTATCAGAAATCAGTAACAATTTAAATTATTGAGGGTGATTAGCGTAGAAATGATTAAATTTTACCAAAGTTTCCAAACATATTTGTGTTTGTTTGCTGAATGATAAATGGTGCATATCATTTGTTCATTCCGTCTTGTTGTTATATCACATTTATTTTGCATCTTGTCGTCAAAATTAGTTGCTTTTGCTGAACTTAATGCCAGTCTTTGAAAATACGTTGTTTTATCCTGTTGTATACATAAGATAAACTGTAAACATATATACATATTCTTGAAGTTTGGTATATTACCCCACATTCAAAAATTATTAAAATCTAATAATAAAAGTTAGAAAATTATAAAAACTATTACAATGTTAACATAAGTATTAAATGTATCAACATTACAAATAATAAAATAAATAAAACTAAGTAGACTAGGGATGATACTGATACCAGTAGGGGTTCCATGCATAACCGTATGTGTTATAGAATGTTTCGGCTGGGTTATACGTAGGATACGGTGGTTGGATCTCTATAGACCAGGGAGGAAATACGGGCGATGGAGTAGGAATATAGTTTCTACCTACATGTTGGCAATGAGCTATGATTTAGTTTTGATGAAGTTGCCAATCTTCAAATGCTCTATGTCTAGCATTTTCATACTCTTGTGAAGCTATAAACCTTTGCATTTCTGTCATTTCATTTCCCCCTCCCACATTACCTGGCTGTTGGTTTCTCTCAACCTGTGGATGTCTACCATTATATCGTACTGCGGCGTTATTCGTCTCTTCAAAACTTTAGCACCATGGTATACATTTAAACCTATTGTATCGCGGGGTTCTGGTTCTTCGACTAATAATCCCCCCCCCCCCCGACTTATATCCACATTGAGATACTCAGCAATTAGTGTAATAAATATACCACCTCCTATTATACTGTGCGGTCTCATCCCCCTAACCATAGCTGATAAATAATAACCCACACAATACGGTATACTTACAGCGCTTTGTGAGTCTCGAATACACATATGGTAAAACAAATCCTGTTCATTTACCTTTTCCTTATTCTTACCTCTTTGTGTAATCGAATTAGCTAAAAACCTATGAATTACTCTTAACTCTGCTCTATCTATATCCAAATAAGAGTAATTTCCCCCTTTGAATCGGTGATGGCTAGTCATTTGACTCCATACACCATGCGTATCAAAATTTTCGTCTATCTTTCTACCATTTAGTATCAACCCTCTACAATTGGCAGACGCTAACTCCTCAGGCGTATATATACGTAAAGCCTGAGCCATGTCTAGTAAAGACATGTGGCGCATCGAACCTCCTAACAAAAATCTAATAAAAGATCGATCGGTTAAAACTAACTACCCGATCATTTATTTCTATACTACACAATAATTCTTCACACCATACTTTATATACAGGTCTACGCATGTTGAATAAACGTACCCAATCGTTAAAAGTAGAATTACCATACCTCTGTGTAAGTAATTCCCTAATTGGCCCGGCCAATTCTACGGCTTCTAACGGTTCCCATTCTATTACCCTAGGTACTTCAACAGCTTTAGAATAAAGAGTATGCAAGCCCCTTTGGTATTTTGGATAATCTATCCAACGTCTGTCAAATCTCAAGTTCGGGTGCAAATCTTCCAAGTGCATATCAGAAAATGTCATAACTGGATGAGGTATATCTTGTTTGTAGTAGTTATCCACCTCCTGTTGTTCCGCATTCTCAGCAGGAGCATTGCGAGCTTGAGATGAAGATTCACCCCTTTCAGTCTGCAAAACACATCAAACACAATTTTTGTGCATCCAAATATGCATTAGTGTCATCAAAATCATCAATCAAAATAATTACAATGACATGTTCAATTTATATCAAACTTAAGCTCATTTTCATATATTTATCAAATCTACACTTTTTCAAATAAGCATATACGAAAATGTTCGCCAAGTTCATAAGCATTCAACTCAAATAACATGTCAAAATAATCAATACTAGCAATTAAACAAGTTTCAAATGGCATTATCTCTTAAAAATCAAGTTCATGAATTTTAGACTTGAAAAAGTCCACTTTAATTCTTAAAATCATGTTTAGGCTCAAAGTTTGGATCATTTAACTACCTAAATATGTTACACTACTTAATTTAGCAACAATTCATGACAAAAATCGGCCATAACCTGTTTATATCAAAAAGCCCCAAATTGCTCAAGAACACAAACCCCTAGATTACTCAAAATTTGAAGTTTAAGGCTTCTAATCATGTTAAATAGCATCAATCTAGGTTATACAAGCATAATACACAAGCAATTTAAGCATAATTAGACTAAAAAGCATCAAAATCGAATTGGGTATAAAATTGCTCAAGAACACTAATTTTCGGATTAAATGGTGTTTAGGTGTAGAAATTTACCGTTATTCTTGAGTAATTCCTTGATAGCATCCTTCTCAACATGATTTTAGTAAAAGATTTGGTGATTAACGGTTAAAAATTGTGATTTTGGGGGTGTATTTTCGCTATTTTTCGGCAGTATTTCGCAGTTTTTGTGAGTTTTGTGGTGTGCAACTGATCTGTTCTGCGTTTTATTTTTTTTTCTGATTTTCGGTCCCTCCGCGACTCGCGGTGAATTACCCTTCAAACTCCGCGAGTCGCGGAGTTTGGTATTATTATTTTTTTTTTTTATAACTTATACTAATTAAAACAATTAAGTAATTAATTTTAAAATTTTGTTTCCCTTGTTATTTAGGACGAGGTCGTTTCAGATCGATGTCCTAGTCCGTCCTTCGACAAAATTTTAAAATTTGTCTTTTTGTAGCGATTGTTTTAAAAGCTAAGATTTTTGGGTTTTTTTAATGTTTTTGGCATACTTTAATTCAATAAGATTAAAAATAATGATAATAAAAGTTCTTGTCCCTCCCTCGGGTAAAGCAATTTCGGTTCAAAGTCCTAGTCTTCAACTTACGACGAATTTTAAAAATCATATTTTTAACTTAATGAGATAAAGTAAATTTTTGTTTTTAAATTCACACAACTTAAATATAAAATTCAAAATTAATATTAAAAATTCACACCAAACTTAAAATTTAAAATGCATAAAAATAAAAATTCATATTTTAAAAATTAAAAATTCACACCAAACTTAATTTAAAAATTCATATTATAAATTCAAACCAAACTTATATTAATTTTTCAAATATTTACAATTTTAAATATATTGTTTTTACAAAGATTACAATATTAATTTAAGATTTAAATATTAATTTTAAAAACATGGTAAAAATAAAATTAAAAATCTTTTTGGCTTTTTATCCCACTTTAATCAATCAAATATTATCAAAAATATACGCCCCTCTTTTCGGTAAAGTAATTTCGGTTCCAAGACCTAATTTAACTCATGACGAATTTTTGAAATATTTTGGGTTGATTGATTAAAGATATTTATACCTTAAGAATAAACGTTAAATTTCGCAGTGATGTAATAAATTTTTGAATGATATCAATAATTTCGGTCGCCAAACCTAATTTTATTCAATACCAATTAATACTTTATAGCGAACAAATTAGCATTTATTATCAAAAGGTTAAAAATAAAAAAAATAAAGACTGTACAGACATACCTGTGAAATAGATTTCTTAGTTATACGATTTATCCCATTCATAAGATAGTCGGTTTAATTGGTTTTCCATAGCTACATAGGCGTAACCTCGAGCATTCAGTGTCTTTTCTTCTAAACATATGAACGGTCCGTCTCTGCATAAAGTAACAAATTCGGTATTTGAATAGGTTTGATTATTTGAACATTTACCTCCATGTGACCATTTTCCGCATTTGTGACATCTTTCTAGGTGTCGTGCTCTTCTTTTCGCTGCGGATTTTGATTTTCCTTTACCAAATTGTAACTTATTATCTTCGCATCTGGATTCTTTTCTAACTCCGTCCATTCTTTCTCTGATTACTGATACTATTTCACTCGGTAGTATGTCATTATTTCGTTTAGTGATCAAAGCGTGTAGCATTAGACCATGGTTTAGTTCACAGGCAGTCTTCATTTTGTAAAAACCTAAAAAAATAAAAATTCAGAATGGGGGGAGAAGACTGGTTCTTTAGGGTCTGCTAGGGAAAGACCATTCGGGTTCCATTTTCGAGAACTACACGAAAACAGACAATCTAACTCTAACAGAAATACATATTATCCTTTAAAGACTTGATTCTCCCCACACTTAGTTAGCCGTGGTATCGAAATTGTGATTAACTTCATTGTCAACTTCCATCGGACCATGTATGTAATGTTTAACTCTGTGACCATTAACTTTAAATTCAATCCCATTTGAATTTATTAATTCTATCGTTCCGTATGGGAAAACTCTTTTGACTATGAATGGTCCAGACCATCTTGATTTCAATTTTCCAGGAAATAGCTTGAATCGTGAATTGAAAAGAAGAACTCTGTCTCCTTCCTTAAATTCTTTTGAACTTCTGATTCTTTTATCATGCCATTTCTTCGTTCTTTCTTTATAGATTAACGAATTTTCGTATGCTTCATGTCTTAATTCTTCTAATTCGTTTAGTTGACTTAATCGTAGACGTCCGGCTTCATGTAAATCAAGATTACATACCTTCAAAGCCCAAAATGCTTTGTGTTCAATTTCTACTGGAAGATGACATGCTTTTCCATAAACAAGTCTAAATGGTGTGGTTCCAATTGGAGTTTTGTAGGCTGTTCTAAAAGCCCAGAGTGCATCCTCCAATTTAATGGACCATTCCTTCGGATTTGATCCTACGGTTTTCTCTAGAATACGTTTTAAAGCTCGGTTGGTATTTTCAACTTGTCCACTTGTTTGTGGATGATATGCGGTGGAGATTTTATGAGTTACTCCATATCTTTTAAGAACTTTCTCAAGTTGATTATTACAGAAATGGGTACCCCGATCACTTATTAAAGCTTTCGGTGTTCCAAACCTTGCAAAAAGACGTTTTAAAAAGTTAACTACAACTCGTGCATCGTTAGTTGGGAGAGCTTGTGCTTCCGCCCATTTAGATACATAATCAATGGCTACGAGTATATATAGATTATTATGAGATTTTGGAAATGGACCCATAAAGTCAATACCCCAAATGTCAAATACTTCACATACTTGGATGACATTTTGTGGCATTTCATCACGTTGACTTATTTTTCCGGCCCTTTGACAAGCATCACAGGATTTGCAAAGAAGGTGTGCGTCTTTGTAAATTGTAGGCCAATAGAATCCAGCATCATAAACTTTTCTTGCTGTTAGTTGAGGCCCATAATGCCCTCCTGTTGGTCCTGTGTGACAATGGTTTAATATTTTACTAGCTTCATCTCCAAATACACATCGGCGTATTATTCCATCGGGACAACTTTTAAACAGATGTGGATCTTCCCAGAAATAGTGTTTTATATCACTGAAGAATTTCTTTCGTCTTTGGTACGATAATCCTTTTTCAAGGAATCCACAAACTAAGTAGTTTGCATAGTCTGCAAACCATGGAATTTCTTTATAATCTATCTTCAATAGATATTCATCAGGAAAGTTGTCTTGTATGACCGATTAATTTAGAACTTCTAATTCGGGATTTTCAAGACGAGAAAGATGATCAGCGGCGAGATTTTCTGCTCCTCTTTTATCTCGGATTTCAATATCAAACTCTTGTAAGAGTAAGATCCAACGGATTAATCTTGGTTTAGCATCTTGTTTTGAAAATAGGTATCTAAGAGCAGAATGGTCGGTATAGACCACCGTTTTTGCTAGAACGAGATATGATCGAAATTTGTCAAAAGCAAAGACAATAGCAAGGAGTTCTTTTTCAGTAGTTGTATAGTTCGTTTGTGCTCCTTGTAACGTCTTACTAGCATAATATATAGGTTGAAATCGTTTTTCAATCCTTTGTCCTAAAACGGCTCCCATTGCAAAATCACTTGCATCGCACATTAGTTCAAATGGTAGATTCCAATTTGGTGTTATCATGATCAGCGCATTAGTGAGTTTTTCTTTAAGAATATTAAAAGATTTGATACACTCATCTGAAAAGATGAATGGAGCATCCTTTTCTAGGAGTTTATTCATAGGAGTGGCAATTTTAGAAAAATCTTTTATGAAACGTCGGTAAAAACCGGCATGCCCTAGAAAACTCCTAACTCCTCTAACATTGGTGGGATGTGGAAGTTTAGCAATTACATCTACTTTAGCTCTATCTACTTCAATTCCTTCTTTTGAAATTTTATGTCCAAGAACGATGCCTTCTTTAACCATGAAATGGCATTTCTCCCAATTAAGTACTAGATTTGATTGTTCGCATCTAATTAGCATTCGTTCCAGATTAACTAGACATGATTCAAATGTATCACCGAAGACTGAAAAGTCATCCATGAAAACTTCCATGCATTCTTCTATCATGTCGTGAAAAATCGCCATCATACACCTTTGAAAGGTTGCAGGGGCGTTGCAAAGTCCAAATGGCATGCGTTTGTAAGCAAAAGTACCATAAGGGCACGTGAATGTGGTTTTCTCTTGATCTTTGGGTGCTATTGGAATTTGAAAATATCCGGAAAATCCATCTAGAAAACAATAGTAACTATTTCCGGCTAATCTTTCCAACATTTGATCTATGAAAGGTAAGGGAAAGTGATCTTTTCTGGTGGCGTCATTTAATTTTCTATAATCAATACATACACGCCATCCTGTTACAGTCCTAGTAGGAATAAGCTCATTTTTCTCATTTGTAATGACAGTCATGCCACCCTTCTTAGGCACGCATTGAACTGGGCTTACCCATGGACTATCAGAAATTGGATAAATTAAACCTGCATCTAGCAGTTTAATAATCTCTTTCTTAACTACATCTTGCATATTAGGATTTAGTCTTCGTTGGCGTTGCACATACGTTTTATGACCTTCTTCCATAAGGATTTTATGTGTGCAATACGAAGGACTTATTCCTTTAATATCATGAATCTTCCATGCAATGGCTGGTTTATGAGCTTTCAACACAGAAATGAGTTGTGATTTCTCATTTTCAGTAAGAGAAGACGATATTATTACAGGTAATTCAGATTCACCATGTAAATAAGCGTATTCCAAATGGTTTGGAAGTGGCTTTAACTCTAATTTCGGAGGTTCTTCTATTGATGATTTGTATCGATATCTGTCTTCTTCTTTTAGCATTTGAATTTATTCTGTTGTTGGTTCATATCCATTAGCTATAAGTGTAGCTAACATTTCAGCTTCATCAATTGGTTCATTACCTTCTCCTAAAGAACATTCTCCTGTTCCTTGTAATTCTGGAAATTCTTCTAATAATTCTGCATGTGCATCTATAGTTTGAATATAATAACATGTTTCATCTGCAGATTGTGGTTGTTGCATTGCTCTATCAACTGAAAAGGTAACACTCTCATCCTCTATACTTAGGGTCAATTTCTTACCGAACACGTCTATCATTGCTTTAGCCGTGTTTAAGAATGGTCTTCCTAATATGAGAGGAACTTGAGAATCTTCTTCCATGTCCAGAACAACAAAATCTACTGGAAATACTAAAGTACCAACTTTAACTAGCATGTTCTCCATTATCCCTCTAGGATATTTTATTAATCTATCGGCTAGTTGTATGCTTATTCTTGTTGGTTTCAATTCTCCAAGGTCTAGTTTAGCGTATAGTGAATACGACATTAAATTTATACTAGCACCTAAGTCTGCTAATGCTTCTATTGAACTAAGACTACCCAGAAAACATGGAATTGTGAAACTTCCTGGATCAGATAGTTTTTCTGGTATCTTATTCAACAGCACTGCTGAACAATTAGCATTCATGGTAACAGCCGAGAGTTCTTCCATTTACTTTCTATTTGAGATTAGATCTTTCAAGAATTTAGCATATCTAGGCATTCCTGAAATCACATCAATGAAAGGAAGATTTACATTTATCTGTTTAAACATATCCAAGAATTTGGATTGCTCGGCTTCAAGTTTCTCTTTCTTTATTTTACTCGGGTAAGGAAGTGGTGGTTGGTATGGTTTAACATAAGGTTTATCCTTAACTGTGTTATCTTCATTAACCTTTTCAACTACCGATTCTTTTTCCTTATCTTGATCAGGTTGTGGTTCTTGTGGAGTAGGAATAGCTTCATCAGAAGTTACAGGTATTTCAGGTGGTTTAAGTGTTGTACCACTTCTTGTGGTAATAGCTTTAGCTGTTTCATTTCGGGGGTTAGCATTTGTATCACTAGGTATACTTCCCGGTTTTCTTTCACCTATTAACCTTGCTAGGTTACTTACTTCTTGTTCCAGATTTTGAATAGAAGCTTGTTGATTTCTAAATGCTTGAGCATTTTGTTCATTGGTTTGTTTTTGAGATGTGAAAAATTGCGTTTGAGTTTCAACTAGCTTCGTCATCATATCTTCTAAATTCGGCTTTTTATCATCGGTTTGTTGTGGTGGTTTGTTTTGAAAATTAGGCCTTTGCTGATTGTAAGTATTATTGGATACTTGTTGATTGCTAGGACCTTGTTGGTTGTTGTATGGAATATTTCTGTTATAATTCTGGTTTTGATTGTAAATCGGTCTTGGCGGTTGATAATTATTCTGATAATTATTTCCAGGCCTTTGGTTTATGTATGAAATATTCTCTCTTTGTTCCATTGTTAATTCAATACTGAGACAATCTTTTGTCAAATGTGGTCCTCCACACTGCTCACAACTAATTCGTATTGAGTGAATATCTTTAGTCATCTTTTCCATTCGTCTCTCGATAGCATCTATCTTTGCAGAAATGGAATCTAAGTCATGGCTAGAATCGGCTCTAGCTGCTTTAGATGATCTAACGATATCTTTTTCTTGGTGCCACTCGTGTGAGTGGGAAGCAGTGTAATCAATAATTTTGTAAGCATCAGTTTCGGTTTTCTTCATAATAGAACCACCAGCTGCTATATCTATGTCTTTCCTTGTAGTGATGTCGCATCCTTGGTAGAATATTTGTACTATTTGACAGGTGTCTAAACCATGTTGCGGACATCCTCTTAACAACTTTCCATATCTAGTCCATGCCTCATATAGAGTTTCATTTGGCTTCTGTGTAAACGTAACAATTTCTGCTTGAAGTCTTACGGCTTTAGATGCCGGAAAGAATTGTTTAAGAAATTTTTCAACTAAAACGTCCCATGTATCGATCGCCCCTTCAGGTAACAATTCCAACCAATCTTTGGCTTCTCCCTTTAAAATCCAGGGAAATAACATGAGATATATCTGTTCATCCTCCACTTCTCGGATTTTAAATAGTGTTCAGATCCTATTAAAGGTACGTAGATGTTCATTTGGATCTTCCTTCGGCGCACCACTAAATTGGCATTGATTAGTCACCATGTGTAGAATTTGTCCTTTGATTTCATAATCTGTCGCATTAATGTCTGGATGAGTAATTGCGTGACCTTGGCCAGTGCGTTTAGCTCTCATTCGGTCTTCCATACTTAAAGGTTCCAGATTCTCCATAATTGAATTTGTTGAATCGGAATCACTAGAGGATTCTGATTTAATGGTTCGTTCCTCAACAATCTCTGTTTGAATGATTGGTGGTTCCGGAGGAAAGTTTAGTGGTTCAGGATCTACGAACCGTTCCAGAATATTTTCTGGATTCTCAATTGTGAGGTCGGGTTCAAAAAATGGATTATCGGAAATTTGAACTGAAGTACTTGGTCGACTGGATGACGATTCTAAAGAAAAATCAACGGCAGTAATATTTGCTAAATGTCTCGATCTAGTTACAGGTGGTGAACGTACAAAAGGTGGTGAACGTCTTGCTCGGTGCATTCACTGAATATCCTATTAGTTTTTAAAAGGAAAGAAAAATTATAATAAGTTATCCAATCAATAGACTTTTCTGATTTTGCCCACGTTTCGAATAGCCAAAAGATGCAGCAGAGGGGCAGGATTCGTTTGGTCTCAATATAATTGAGGACTGTTTGGCTCCAATAACCCGGTCCACGTATAAATCCAACTATTACTACGAACCAGAAAATTTTGATGTCTATCAATTTAACCACTTAAAATAAATTTTCGTAATTTTAAGAAATTTAGATAAGAAGTAGAATAAAAATCTATATCCTAAAAACTAGAATAGCGAGAAATAAGAAAGAAAAAGAGTTCGTCGGAAAAAGGTCGAAAAAGAAAAATGGTTGAAAAATAAAAGGTGACGAAAAAATAAAAGAAACTTATAAAACTTAAAAATACTTGACTAACCTATCCTTATTACTACAACTAACTTAAAATTATAATCGCAAATTGAGATTACTAATTGGAATGATAATTGATACATAGGTAAAAGTCGTCTAAAAATATTAAAGCTTACAAGTAAAACTAAATCCCAAATGGAAATATCTTAAAAAGAAACTAAAATCTAAAAACTGCGCCGCAAAATTCTAAAGCACTTAAATCTTAGTCTAAAGAAAAAGCACTTAAGGAATTCTACGGCAAAGCCTAAAAATCTAGAAGTAAAAATAACTATGGCAAAGACTATGAATTAAAACTAAATATGAGCGAAAAATACAAAAGTTACGCTAAAACGATTAAAAAGGGATAAAATATAAAAATATACTAAAAGTTGGAAAAAGTACAATTTTTTTAAAAATATTATTTTTATATTATTTTATAAAAGTATTAATTTAAATATATAAATAAAACTAATTAAAACTTAATATAGCTAAATGATTAAAATTAAATATTAATTTAATTAAAACCTAAATCTTAATTAATTAATAATAATAATTATTACTCCGTATTAATTGCAGTTAGGGTTTCTGGCAGGCGTGTCAGAAAAAGCTCCGCGAGTTGCGGTATTCAATGCAGCAAACCCGGCGAGTCGCGGGGTTCCAAAAATCAACTCAGGTACGTTTTTTTATTCGACGTTTTTTTTTTTTATGTTTTCTAATTTTCTGTTTTTATATAAATAAAAGATATTTAAATAAAACTTATACTAAAATAAAAATAAAGAAACTTATAAAACTTTTAACAAACTCTTAAAAATATATAAATTTTTGTTTTTCTTTTTATATTTTCGAATATTTAAAACGTACTTTTATAAAAACGAATTTTAATAAAAATAAAATAAAAATCTTTTTTTTTTATATGTAGCGTTGCGCTTTCGGCTTTTAAGAGGTCCCCGGCAGCGGCGCCAAAAATACTTTGATGTCAAAGCTAAGGGGTATAAAATACTATTAAATTTTACAGGAAATACTATTAAATACGATACAATTTTACACAAGATATTTATTTATTTATAGAACGGATATACTTAAACCTTGCTACAACACTTATAGGCAGTGTACCTAATCGTACAGTAGTGTAGTTTTTAGTAAGTCCGGTTCGTTCCACAGGGAAATCTTTAAACAAAGCTTAACGCTATATTAGTTTACTTTTATAAAAATACAAATATATATATAAGTAATATTATTATTATAAAGGGGGGTTTTTTACCGTTTAATGACCGGTTTGTCGATTTTAAAACTTTAGTCGCAGTTAAAACCAAATGTAAAATAATAAATAAATACAAGACTTAATTTAAAGCGTAAAGTAAATAACGATAATGAAATTGCGAATAATAAAAGTGCGATAAAATAAACTTGCGATAATTAAAAAGTACGATAATTAAAAGTGCAATTAAATACAATAATAATAAAGATGCGATAATTAGAAGTGCAATTAAATATAAAATAAAGGAAATTAAATATGAAATAAAAGAATTATGCTTATTTAAACTTCCGTAATCATGATGTTTGACGTGTTGATTTTAGTTTTATGCCCATGGGTTAATTGTCATTTGTCCTGGATTATTTAATATGTCCATACGAATTTGTCTATAATAGTCCATCAGTCATAAATATAAAGAGCGAAAGCCTTCGTCAAATTATTCTTATTCCCGAAGTCAAATATTCCAACTAATTGGGGATTCGAATTGTAACAAGGTTTTAATACTTTGTTTAATGAATACACCAGGTTATCGACTGCGTGTAAACCAAGGTTTTACTACTTTGTTAACAATTACACCAATTACCCTTGAATGTAATTCACCCCTGATTCAACAAGTCTATTAACTATTAATCCAGTTCCGTGTCCGGTAAAATGAATAATTATTGGTATTTATAGATATCCCGCCCACCGTACCCAGTAAAGCGTATGTGGTTATATATAAATACGTCGAATTATAAGTTTGTATATTAAATTAACAAGGTATTGTTTAGTTAATATAAAACCCATTAATAGCCCATAGTCTAATTTCTACAAGTGTCGTTCTTTTATCCAAACCCAAATTATGGTACAAAGCCCAATTACCCAATTTTAGTAATTAGCCCAACATCATGATTACTTTGGATTAAATAAGCATAATAATAACTTAGCTACGAGACATTAATGTAAAAAGGTTGAACATAACTTACAATGATTAAAAATAGCGTAGCGTTACACGGACAGAATTTCGACTTACACCTTTACAACATTCGATAACATACCCTTATTATTAGAATTAAAATTAAAATTAAAATTAAAATATAAATTATAAATATATATTACGTATATATTGAGAGAAGAAGGAAAAAAGATGATGAAAAATGCTCAGAATTCGGTTGGCTTTATAGGGAGTTTCAAAGTTTGGGGCTCCGCGACTCGCGGCCCTTTTGGCCTTCAAACTCCGCGAGTCGCGGAGTTTGTAAATACAGCTCACCAGCTTTTGGAGTCTTTCTTGCCGACGATTTATTTATAAATATAATATATATATATAATTAATATAATTAATTATATATTATATTATATTTATATACATAGTTAACTTGTAATTTTTAGTCCGTTGCGTCGAGCGTTGAGAGTTGACTCTGGTCCCGGTTCCGAATTTTCGAACGTCCTTGCGTACAATTTTATATTTTGTACTTTGTGTTTTGAATCTTGTACTCTTGTAGTTTCGAGACGTTTCTTATCAATAATTGGAACCTCTTTGATTGTCTTTTGTACTTTTGAGCTTTTTGGTCGTTTGCGTCTTCAATTCGTCGAATCTGTCTTTTGTCTTCACCTTTTATTATTTAAACGAATATCACTTGTAAATAGAACAATTGCAACTAAAAGCTTGTCTTTCTTGAGGAATAATGCTATGAAATATATGTTCGTTTTTAGCATTATCAACTTTCCGGACCTACGTACTTGCTTATTTCCCGAGTCATACTTTACCGCTACTTTATCATTGTGAGCTATAGCATTCCCTTTTTACTTTAACTATTTTGGGAACTGAGAATACATGCGCATTTTACGTTTTACATACTAGGCACGAGTACTTAAACTTATATATGTGTGGGTTATACAACGGCATAAATGTAGTGACCCGAACTTTTCCATGTTTATATATATTAATTGAGATTGATATTTACATGATTAAATGTTTCCAACATGTTAAGCAATCAAACTTGTTAAGACTTGATTAATTGAAATATGTTTCATATAGACAATTGACCACCCAAGTTGACCGGTGATTCACGAACGTTAAAACTTGTAAAAACTATACGATGACATATATATGGTTATATATATAGTTAACATGTTTTTATTATAAGTATGTATCTCATTAAGTATTTTAACAATGAGTTATATACATAAAAATGAGACTATTAATTTAAGAAACTCGAAAACGATATATATAACGATTATCGTTATAACAATGTCTTACTAGGTACATATGAATCATATTAAGATATTGATACACTTGGTTAATTATGTTAAATGATAAGTAAATATATTATTAAGTGTATTAACAATGAAATACATATGTAAAAATAAGACTACTAACTTAATGATTTCGAAACGAGACATATATGTAACGATTATCGTTGTAACGACATTTAACTGTATATACATCATACTAAGATATATTATATATCATAATATCATGATAATATAAAAATTTACAAACTCATTTGTTATAATGAACAATGGGTTAACGACATTCAACAAGATCGTTAACCTAAAGGTTTCAAAACAACATTTACATGTAACGACTAACGATGACTTAACGACTCAGTTAAAATGTATATACATGTAGTGTTTTAATATGTATTCATACACTTTTGAAAGACTTCAAGACACTTATCAAAATACTTCTACTTAACAAAAATGCTTACAATTACATCCTCGTTCAGTTTCATCAACAATTCTACTCGTATGCACCCGTATTCGTACTCGTACAATACACAGCTTTTAGATGTATGTACTATTGGTATATACACTCCAATGATCAGCTCTTAGCAGCCCATGTGAGTCACCTAACACATGTGGGAACCATCATTTGGCAACTAGCATGAAATATCTCATAAAATTACAAAAATATGAGTAATCATTCATGACTTATTTACATGAAAACAAAATTACATATCCTTTATATCTAATCCATACACCAACGACCAAAAACACCTACAAACACTTTCATTCTTCAATTTTATTCATCTAATTGATCTCTCTCAAGTTCTATCTTCAAGTTCTAAGTGTTCTTCATATATTTTACAAGTTCTAGTTACATAAAATCAAGAATACTTTCAAGTTTGCTAGCTCACTTCCAATCTTGTAAGGTGATCATCCAACCTCAAGAAATCTTTGTTTCTTACAGTAGGTTATCATTCTAATACAAGGTAATAATCATATTCAAACTTTGGTTCAATTTCTATAACTATAACAATCTTATTTCAAGTGATGATCTTACTTGAACTTATTTTCGTGTCATGATTCTGCTTCAAGAACTTCGAGCCATCCAAGGATCCGTTGAAGCTAGATCCATTTTTCTCTTTTCCAGTAGGTTTATCCAAGGAACTTAAGGTAGTAATGATGTTCATAACATCATTCGATTCATACATATAAAGCTATCTTATTCGAAGGTTTAAACTTGTAATCACTAGAACATAGTTTAGTTAATTCTAAACTTGTTCGCAAACAAAAGTTAATCCTTCTAACTTGACTTTTAAAATCAACTAAACACATGTTCTATATCTATATGATATGCTAACTTAATGATTTAAAACCTGGAAACACGAAAAACACCGTAAAACCGGATTTACGCCGTCGTAGTAACACCGCGGGCTGTTTTGGGTTAGTTAATTAAAAACTATGATAAACTTTGATTTAAAAGTTGTTATTCTGAGAAAATGATTTTTATTATGAACATGAAACTATATCCAAAAATTATGGTTAAACTCAAAGTGGAAGTATGTTTTCTAAAATGGTCATCTAGACGTCGTTCTTTCGACTGAAATGACTACCTTTACAAAAACGACTTGTAACTTATTTTTCCGACTATAAACCTATACTTTTTCTGTTTAGATTCATAAAATAGAGTTCAATATGAAACCATAGCAATTTGATTCACTCAAAACGGATTTAAAATGAAGAAGTTATGGGTAAAACAAGATTGGATAATTTTTCTCATTTTAGCTACGTGAAAATTGGTAACAAATCTATTCCAACCATAACTTAATCAACTTGTATTGTATAATATGTAATCTTGAGATACCATAGACACGTATACAATGTTTCGACCTATCATGTCGACACATCTATATATATTTCGGAACAACCATAGACACTCTATATGTGAATGTTGGAGTTAGCTATACAGGGTTGAGGTTGATTCCAAAATATATATAGTTTGAGTTGTGATCAATACTGAGATACGTATACACTGGGTCGTGGATTGATTCAAGATAATATTTATCGATTTATTTCTGTACATCTAACTGTGGACAACTAGTTGTAGGTTACTAACGAGGACAGCTGACTTAATAAACTTAAAACATCAAAATATATTAAAAGTGTTGTAAATATATTTTGAACATACTTTGATATATATGTATATATTGTTATAGGTTCGTGAATCAACCAGTGGCCAAGTCTTACTTCCCGACGAAGTAAAAATCTGTGAAAGTGAGTTATAGTCCCACTTTTAAAATCTAATATTTTTGGGATGAGAATACATGCAGGTTTTATAAATGATTTACAAAATAGACACAAGTACGTGAAACTACATTCTATGGTTGAATTATCGAAATCGAACATGCCCCTTTTTATTAAGTCTGGTAATCTAAGAATTAGGGAACAGACACCCTAATTGACGCGAATCCTAAAGATAGATCTATTGGGCCTAACAAACCCCATCCAAAGTACCGGATGCTTTAGTACTTCGAAATTTATATCATATCCGAAGGGTGTCCCGGAATGATGGGGATATTCTTATATATATGCATCTTGTTAATGTCGGTTACCAGGTGTTCACCATATGAATGATTTTTATCTCTATGTATGGGATGTGTATTGAAATATGAAATCTTGTGGTCTATTATTATGATTTGATATATATAGGTTAAACCTATAACTCACCAACATTTTTGTTGACGTTTTAAGCATGTTTATTCTCAGGTGATTATTAAGAGCTTCCACTGTCGCATACTTAAATAAGGACGAGATTTGGAGTCCATGCTTGTATGATATTGTGTAAAAACTGCATTCAAGAAACTTATTTTGTTGTAACATATTTGAATTGTAAACCATTATGTAATGGTCTTGTGTAAACAGGATATTTTAGATTATCATTATTTGATAATCTACGTAAAGCTTTTTAAACCTTTATTGATGAAATAAAGGTTATGGTTTGTTTTAAAATGAATGCAGTCTTTGAAAAACGTCTCATATAGAGGTCAAAACCTCGCAACGAAATCAATTAATATGGAACGTTTTTAATCAATAAGAACGGGACATTTCAATAAACATTCCCTTTAGCTCGGTAACGTTTAGTCATTGGTTTTTGAACCGGTGAACGCGAATCTTAGATATGGATCCATAGGGTTTGACATCCCCACTCGGGCTAGTCGCGCTAGCATTTAACGAGTGTTTAATACTTCGTAAACATACGCACTTGCCAAGTGTACTTTCAGGGGGTATAAACGTTAAGTTAGTTACTAAGTGCCCACGGTTAACATATACTTTATCATACTGTTTTGAAACGCTCTTTGTAGCACTGAAACCTCGTGGCCTACCTTACATGCTGTTATACTTAAGCTATAGCTCACCAACCTTTGTGTTGACGTTTTTAAGCATGTTTTTCTCAGGTGCTTAAGGTTGCTTCCGCTGTGTACTAGTCTTGCTGTAGACACTCGCTGCTCTAGAGTTATCACCGCATGAACTGTTTATCTTGCATTCATAACTTTAATACTTTTGAAACTATGATTTGTAACGACCATTGGGGTCACGTACTATTATATTTGCTTATGTTCATTGAAGCATACTTTTGATGTAAAACACTTGACGTTCGTTATGACGTCACCTTTTATCATGAATGCAAACGTATTTTGAAATAGCATATAGTGTTTGACCTTGTAATGATCCTGTTGTTGATGACTCGTACACGATGGTTTTGTACGGGGCATCACATCGTGAAAGATTTAAACGTTATGTTAAATTAACAATATATGTACATCTCCGCGTTTCGCTATGGAATTGTCGACTTTCAAAAATTTAACGCAAAATCAACGTGTATGAAAAGTACCCCAAATATTTAGCGTTTTTTTAAAAAAAAGTCCGTTTTGCGTATAGTTAGTGACATTGTGTTCCTAAAATTATTTTGAGTTTAACGATGTTGTCGGAAAAATTTAACTCATTGCGAGCGAGAAGATATGACCCGTTGAAAATTTGGTGGGAGTTTGTTTAAGATTTTTTTATGAAAATAGTCATTTGACACTTTACCCCTGTTTGGGAGGTTGATTTGAATTTTTGGAAAAAGTCTAGAGGTCTTTTTTGGTGGAATGAAATTTAAATATTAAAAAAAAGTTAAAAAGTCAGAGAAATATCCTTTTGTATTATTCACTTCCACTATGTCATTTAGATATATAGATATAACTAGTTGTGGAGCTCTCGCTTCGCGCCGGGGGCTCCGTTTTGAATGCGAGTTAAAAAAAAGTCTTGATCTATTTTGTAAAAAAGAATTTTTTTCGACATCTAACATTGAAGGGTTGTTCATTTTGTGAAAGTTGCTTCTTTTAGCGTTCGGGTTTAATTTAAAAAAAAAGTTAGTAAAGTGGGGGTTCGATTTGTATTTTAATAAAAGTTAGGGGGTTAAGTTTGTGAAATTTGAAAAAAATTTACGTATAAAGTGGGAGTTCGATTTGTATTTTAATAAAAGTTAGGGGTTAAGTTTGTGAAAATTGAATATTAGTAAAAAAAAGTTAGTAAAGTGGGTGTTCCATTTGTATTTTAATAAAAGTTAGGGGGCTAAGTTTGTGAAATTTGAAAAAAATATACGTATAAAGTGGGGGTTATATTTGTATTTTAATGAAAGTTAGGGAGTTAAGTTTGCGAAAAGTAGAAAAAGGAATAGTACTAATGTTGCCTGTACCTTTTAGATATAGGTATATAATAATAATAATAATAATATATAATATAATATAATATAATAAATATATGGGAGATGATTCTCACACACACTTTTTTGATCCTCACACACCAATTGAGTATTATTAGAAGAGTAAAAGGTTAAAATAGGTGTGACTTTTTTGATCCTCACACACCAATTGAGTATTATTAGAAGAGTAAAAGGTTAAAATAAGTGTGTGAGGATATAAAAGTGTGTGTGAGAATCTTCCTAAATATATATACTCGATTAGGCTCGGCTAGCTCAGCACATTTACACCGTAGATAAATTGAGAAAGTGTGCTCACTCACTGATCAATATCATCTAATCTTTTCCTCCGGAATCGCCATTATCAAAACCCTAATTTTCCGCTATAGTGCTCCTATTAATTTCTCATTACACCACGCACGCACACTTCATAAATCTCATATCAATACCTTGTCGTATTAATCATTGTTCAACTCCAGAACGAGCATTTGAATTGACAAAATTTATGCAAATTTGAGCTTCCACGATGATTCGCCCTCAAAGTGACGTTTCCTTACGTAATTTAGGTCATATTTTATCTGTTATCTTAAGTATTTCAGTTTTAAAATTTAATTTTAAGTTTGAATTGATGAAATGTGTATGCATAGGAATTCAAGTATATATGATATATCAGCTGTAATGCATATATGTTTGTAGTTGTGTATTCTATGAACTATTAAGTTGTAATATAATAGATAGATTTGATCGCTTGCATTAGGTTAGTTACTGGTTAATCACTGAATCGTAATCTCATTCGAAAGGCTAGTGGCTTGAAGAAATTGTGATGTGTATTATGCTGTTTCACTAGGTCCCTGATTCATGTTCTACTTCTAATACTTATGCAGTTACATAGTTATGTACAAGGCGTAGAGGATTCAGCATTCTCAATTTATTTCTTTGGGCAAATTCATTAAGAAATGAGTTAGCTATTAGCCTTGTGACTTATCGTCATTGTTTTTTTCTTGTCGATTAACTATTGTGATGGACAGTCGAACTAAGGGCAGACTTTATACGGTATAGCTTTATATAAGGTCTAGGTATTGTTATGTAAAGATGTCTGCCTTCTAGTGTTCTGTGATTCTGTAGAGGGATCAATGTGTGAAAACAAGCTTGTTTTGATGCGAAGAATGATAACAGGATCCGCTTTTAGATTTGTTGAGTCCAAATATGCAATTGTTGTACTATATTCATCGCATACTTTCATATCTTTGATCTTGATGAAGACCGGTTTATAATATCCATCCCATGTAATTTCATGGATCCAAAGGCAGTGACGTTTTACAATCAGTTAATATAGTGACAAATGATAGCTAGTACGGTAGCACTTTGTCGTAGCACTTTGTTTTTACCCAACTGTAAATAAATAAAAGGTGAAGGTAAATGTAAATTGACTTACTCGTTCCATTTATGGTTTGTAATATGTTGGTTTCAAGTTGTCTATGCCTACATAACCATAATATATCCATACGATTCATTTGTGCATATTGTTGTTCAATTTCATATCGACTATTCAATAAGGAACTATCTTTCACATACATTTTAGAGTCGTTGTTGTTTTGTAGAATACATCCAGTGACCCCCGAGGAGATTTGCTTCGCGTAGACATATTACTATATAGTTTTATAACTTATATCTTTCTATCTGTGATATTAATAATGTTGTTCACGGCCCAAACAAATATTTGCTAGATGATACTCGTAGTACTCTGGAAAGTATCAGTACGACATGAAAGTATATCTATATAAGTATGTTATTATCTAGATATGTTTAAGATGTTCAATAACAAAACCTATGGACGGTATGTAACTTTATGTTAGGCACGTTAGTGGTATATGGCATTATCATTCTACAGATTTCATTGTAATTGTTTATTTATGTGGTATTTGCATTCGAACAGGTGTTGGCATCGTTTGCATGATGAGTAGCACATGGAGAGATGAACAACATCCATCCGTTATAAATTTTATATCTCGCTTTTTGAGTGAAAATTCCTTTCGGCTAAACATTGTGCGGATTGCACCTGTAAAGTCCATTTGATTCTTTACCTTTTTTTTTATCAGTTTTTAGAGCTGCATCTTGGTACCTTTGTATGGAAACGGGTAAACTAGGGTTGCAATTTCAATTTAATAATATGTCAAAACGTATTAAATTTAAATAACTTATGAAATCGTCGAATGGATCGAAGTCAAAGAACGGGTTAAGCATCTCTAAATCCCCTAAGTTACCTAAGTTACCCATGTTTACACGTTCAGTTCTATGTCTCTTCTAGACTGCCTTTTAAAATATATTTTTTACTCTATTCAGGATTTCATTTTAAATTGCGGAGGTTTATCATTGGCCTTCATGTTTGTGATGAGTTACGACTGTGACAATCCAGGGCCAATATTTACCAGGTAGCTGGACATTTCTATTTCAAGTAGTATCAGCTTGTTTAGCTTGTTCTTATGTTAGTAAATACAGAGCCGAAAAACTGAAGACTCAATTTGAGCATCTATATGTTGTGGTCATCCTTCCAACAAAGGAGCAGAATGATTCCTTCTTACATTCTAAGTTAAGGTGATTACACACATTGTCATCCATTGTTATATGTCATCCATAACTGTCTCTATATGATTACTAGAAACATTCAAGTAATATTGCTCGATTCAGATATGGTATGGCTATGGGTAGGCCAAGCTTTATTTTAGCAATGGATCTAGAAACGGGCTTCGAGAAGATTGTTAGAATAGCACATGCTCGTGGTGGTAAGTTTGCATACTTCTAAATCGGTGGCTACCTTAACCCGCCTTAACCCATTAATTTACAGATATGGGTTGATGCGGGTTATGTTTCATCTCTTACTTTTTGAACAGGTATACAAAAGAATGTCTTAAATAGAAATGGGTTCAATGGGTCAGAAGTCACAATTTTTTTTTTAATTGATAAAAACATCTGAAGTGATTTGTTTAATGAATAATGTTATGTTATTATTTATAAGATGATCTAGCACATTACTACCTGCACAAAAATTGCCCGTTTTGATCCAATATCCAACTTGACCAGCACACCCATTTTCTCATGTCTTTTGGCTTTGCATTGTATACGTTTTATTTATGTATTCTGATATCACAGAAAATATTTTTGTATTACAGTTTGCAAGAGGCAGGATGCTGTATCCAAATTGAAAGCTGAGGTAAGCTTCTCCTGTTCTTTCTTTTCCTTTTCATTGTTTTACAGAGGTGTAGTATTTATTTTACCAAAGTCCAATGTAGGTAACTTTGATATATTTACTTTTGAATTAGCCTATTCAGGTTTTTTTTACATATTTAACGGGACAAATGGTTAAAATTCAAAAAATAGCAAAATGGAAATGGGACATATGAGTCGAGGTATATATTATATCTACACCTAAATCCCCGTTCAAGCATTTTAGATTGTTATTGTAGTTAGATGTAATCATGTTTAACATACAAATTTTGTATCTAAGTTATCTAAAGAAATCTTGACAGAAAGTGTTTTGGGTCAACAAATATCAAAAAGTTGTACAAAATCGCCCATTTTGACCCCTCATCTTACTGACCCATTTTGTTGGCACTTGGCACTGACCATTTCCTTTTTTCTCCTGTAAGAAGGAGAAGTCGGTCCAAGACATGGATGTATTTCTTAAAGTGGCATCCTCTATCCCCCATGTGGAGACTCATGATGCTAATGCGGTATTAATCCATTCATTTTTACCATCTATTTTAATTTTAATTAGGCATCTGATGTCAATTTCAAGTAGATGTATGCCTTGAAATTTTAGTAGAGGTGGCAAACTGGTGTGACCAACTCATTGATTTAGTTATGCCTTATCTACAGCGGTTAAAGTCATTAGCTTAAAATGTAATGGGACAAACAGTTGAAAGTCACTCGAAGTGTATTTCTAATGCATAATTCCCAAATCTTTCAATCAAAAAAAGTTATTATAAATAAGTATTTTTACCTAATATCCGGCTTCTAAATTTTATTAGTTTTCACCCCTTACATGGCCCAACGGACCATTCCATTTTGCCACCTCTAGATATTGATTTACATCTGAACTTCTTCTGGTGATCTGGCCACAGCTGATTCAAACCATAGGATCAATCGAAGCAATTGCGAAAACATCAAAGGAGAACATCCTGGAGAACACTGACATTTCATCAGAAAAAGCCGAGATAATTTCAAGATTTTTCAGAGATCGCAAGTTCTACCTCGGCCCCAAAATCAGTTGATTGACATACGCATATGTTTTTCAAATTAACAAGTGTATGTAATAGTTAGTTTAAGCATAATACATCAAAGATACATTCAGTAAAACAACCATGAGATTTTTGTTAAGCTGTTTTACACACACTCTTCACGATATCAGTTGCTACAGCCATATGGTGCGTTTTGTGGACTTTTTCTTAATAGATTATTAACGTTATTAAACTATAAACAGGGTTCTTAGCGTTTTTCTTTCTTTGGTCACACTCAAAATGCTTTACTATTTTTTTTGAACGGCTTCTCACCCTCACATGCGTTAGGTTGAAACTTTTCACACACCATCGCCGCTTTGAGTACCCAGTGTGTTTTGGATTAAACTGAATGGCTTAAGTCATACACTTTTATTCACCACAATAGAATCCTTGAAAAAACCTCCCACTGGATTCGAACCTGCGCCAAGTAGGACTCAGATTCAACCCATAGCTTATACCACTCACGAAATGACTCGGTGGTCTCAAAATGCTTTACTTAGTAAGATTTAAAGCTAAAATTTCTTTTAAGAACGTTGATACAATTTAAAGTTAAACTACTTTTAGCAAGTTTTTTTTTTTCTCCCTATTTCCTTTTTTAAACGCCAATTTTAGCATTGAATACTATCATTTGCCACCCACACACTCGTTAGGAAGAAACTTCTCGCATTCATCGCGCAAAGCGTATCCGGAATGCTTTAGGTTAACTATTTGGCCCGTACAGAGAAGGATACCAGAGACACAACCTTGTAGAAAACTCCCCCGGGGATTTGAACATGTACCTATTTTTTCAAGGATACAGACTCAGGACCAACTGAGGCTTTTTACCACTCAACTAATAGTTCGATGGTTTTTCCTATTAATACATTCTATATTTTTTATTTTATATCTGTAAGAGTCACCAGTCTCTGCTAATCGGAGTATAAAAAAAGATGGTAATTGTTTTTTTAAAGATTTATAGAGGACTAAAAAGCTAGAGAACTTAAAATACTTCACGAAATTCTATTGAATTCAGTGAGCTAAATTAGCCAAGGTGTACTACCGACATTGAGAGAGGTCAATCTTTGTATGATTCTTTGAGTTCTCATATCAAAAACAGGTCCACAAACAACTCTTTTTACAATCCACTCTTCGGGAAAAAGTTGTTTCGGGTCGTTTCAACATCAACTCGAGTAACCGGGTCATAAAAATAAGATTATCAAATTTTATGAACCCATGGACATTATCAAGTTGTTTCGGGTCGTTTGAAGTGAACTGAAATGTAAAAGCTTTTTCCCCAACCGTTTCTAATTCAGTTAACACATGGCTCTTTTCCTGATGAGATCATGTGTTAAATTCTGCCCTAAACCACCCTCCATATCACCGGCCACCGCTCCGGCACCACTCCGACGGTTTCAAATTCGTTACGATATCATTGAAGTAAACAAAACGACGTCGTTTTCCCCAAACCGCACATCAATTTTTCGTTACGCTACCAGCAGTAATAATATTACTCCGATTTCGAGTTATAATAATGACGGTGGCAAAGAATTTATTGCGATGTCAGATGAGAAATTGTTGAGTCAATGTGAACAAGACACTTATAAATCCTCCGGTCCCGGTGGTCAACACCGGAATAAACGTGAAACTGCCGTCCGGCTTAAACATCTACCTACCGGAATTATTGCGCAGGTTAATTACTAGTAATTAATTAATTATTGTCACTTTCTGTGACTATCATTTTATAAATTATTAGGTCAAACTAAGCCAGTGGTTTGCACCCTAACCATAAACTAGTTGAGCTGAGCGAATTAGCGATTCAGACTAAGATCGAGCTCGGTTGGATAGCTAGTCAACATGATGCAGGCTAAAGATCAGTTTTTTGTAATATATAGCAAGCTCGGATTTTAAACATGATTCTGAAAAAAACCGACTCAAGTTGCAATATTAGTTTGCACTTGCACCCTTATCTACAATATAACAAAATTGACATGTATATAACAACTTGTTATCTGAGAATATGGCATTTTGTTGTATAAATCACCTCCCTTACAGTTCAGGTGTGTATGTGTGTGTTTATGATTGCTTCCTTTGTATATATAGGCATCTGAAGATAGATCGCAGCATAAAAATCGTGCATCTGCCATAGCTCGATTGCGTAGTCTGCTAGCTCTTAAAGGTGCATGTAATCATATTTCTTCCAATTTATAACAACTTGATGATTCATAACATTGAAATATTTATGTCTGTGTCTTTGTGCGTGTGAAAGATATAGAATTAGAGTGAGAGAGAGGAACCGGAAGAGAGAACAAACTATTAGTTATTTACGAGTGTAAACGATGACTGCGACAGCTGTATGTTGCAGTGGCCCGTCCAAATATGTAGAAAAACTGTTAGTAAGTCAGGTCAAAGTCAGGTGAAAGTCAGTCAACGTCGGTCAAAAGTCTGACTTTTGTCTGACCTTGTTCTAGTATAAACGAAAATCCCAACCACATGCTATTAGTAAAGTGTGCTTTGTCCGGAATCCCAATAATATGTAATATGTGAAATTTCTTTTGGGCTTCGAAGCACCTGCCTTTATTTTCAAGGCCTAAACTTTTGTAATTAGATCATTTTGTAATTTGCACATTTATATACACATATGTATATATATGTATACACATGATATCTCACAAGTCACGTGTATAGTAGCTGATATTTATTTTTTCTTTTTTTCTTTGGGCTAGTCAGAAACGCCATAGATCTTGAAACATACACACCTCCTCTTGAGCTTCTTCAAATTCTTCCAGCGAAGTCAACTATAAGAGGTTCAGAATGTGGACCTCAAATTGGGCCTAATAACCCAAAGTTTGCTTTGGTATACATGTTTTTTAACCTTCATTTCTTTATCCTGCTCATGTTTTAGCTAATCTAAGTACAAAAAATAGTGTTACTTACATAACTCATCTACTTCTATTCTTTCTCAGGGAATGCAAGCATTATTAGATCTAATTTTTGCAGTAGAGGGTTCCGTGTTTGATGCTGCACAAAAATTGGGGTATGTGTTATTACTGCCAAACTCAACTTTGTTATTATCACGTTGAAGTTATGATCAACTACTGGTCACCTATAAGAAGATGGAGACCTGCGTGGGATTTTAAAACTAGTGCAGTGACATTAATGTCTCTTGTTAAATATCTAGATGAAGTTAAGCTTCAATCTCAAAGATCATTAGTTTTTAATCTTGTTAAATACCTACTACTGGGGTTTTCCTTTGACGTGGGATGATATAAAAAGTTGATCCACTTAATAATTGAGATATGGGCATTTTTTTTCTTCCTTTTTTTGGACTAAATTCTGAAGATCAAGTTAAGAAGCATTTCAGATGTAACATTGCATACTCTGTCCTCTTATATATATGAAGCAATCATCTTTCTAATGTCTAGTGATGTCTAATTGTTGTGGCAGCTTAAGCACTGGCGCTCTTTCACGTCTGATTTTGTCAGATGATTCTCTTCGACAGGCAGTTAATGAGTTTCGGGCATCTAAGGTAGACACTTTTGTAACCCTAAATTCTTCATTTTCTTTCTTGTTACTTTTAAGCATTATATTTTGTAGAGTTGGCTGTAGTATGTTACCATAGTGTATGGTTTGCGAGCCCCAAGTTGGCCGAGTTGTAACATGATCCTTTCACAAGAGGTCTTACATTTAAGTGTTGTGAAATTCGGCCAAATTAGTCGACTAGTCGGGTATTAGTCAGTTTTTGCGAATACTCAGACTCTGCTAGGTCTAACTCGGGTTAAAAAGTCGGTTGATGCTAGTCAGTCAAAATTGGATTTAACTGGTCAAAGTCAGACAAAGTCAAATTTGGTCAACATTTCAATATGAATCGAACTTAAGCCCTTAGAAGTATATGAGTAGTTAGATGATTATGTTTATGTTTCTTGACAATTTTTTTGAAGTTTTTGTTTGTTAATATTCATGGGTATTGATAGCCCTAACCTGTGGTTAACCATCACATGTTGAAAGGTAAAGTTAAAACTATGTATTCAAGTTGATTGTTAGCCACCAAGGTACCAACTACCTACTGGTGGTTATTATAGGATTATCAATCCAAAACGGTTGACATTTACTTATTAACCACCACACGTTAAACGGCTGAGTTTAGCTTTTCTTTTAAACTACGGCCTAACATTAGTGACTTCAGTTTGACCCAGTAGTTTTCCATATAATAATCATTCTTGTAGAAAATCCATTTTAGGGGCTGTTTACTTGAGACTTAATTGGGATTATTGTTGTGGGTAGATTATTCGGTCATCAAATGAGCTGTTTACTTGGAACTTAATTTTTGAGCTTAACTGTGCCAATACCTTTATCAGTCACCCCAAAAATAGGTGTTGTCCCCATATGTCTGATCTCTTTCCAATATTACCCCCTTGTTTTTCATCCACCACCAATCCTCCATCTCAGTTTTTTCCTCGTAATTTCTATTTTTTATGGCCATTAACAACAACCATCAAAAGAACACCATCAACTAAAGTTACAGCCACCTCTAAAGCAAAAGGATTTTTTCAAAAAACCCAAAAAAAAGACATGGTTTAAAGCGAAAACAAACTGGGTTTTAGATACTGGATATGGTGGTTATTGGGTTGAATTTTTGGATGATTTTGGGGTCGTTGGTCTTTTTGATTTTTAATGGATATGGTCCAAGGAGCAAATCGGTTTAGTCACAGGTAAGTTCCCTCTAATTTTGGGGTTTTTGATTTGGAGCAACTCACAACAATTAATGGAAACGATGTTGGATTCTTTATTTGGTGTTCTGTCAAAATTGAGTAAAGGGGTTTATGAGGAATCAATTGTTTAGTCATAAACCACAACTTGTATTTCTGTGTGTCGATAGTTTGACTTTTATGTTAGTTTCTTGATTTGAGGTTTCCCAAGATGAAAGCAAATAGCTGTTGATAAACTGAGATCTTATGATAAATATATCGTGTTTATGAATTTGGTTTTATATTTGTGACATTATTATTACTATATTGTTCAAAGTAATAGTTAACTTATTTTATATCGTAAGGTTAAAATGGTCATTTCCTATCATTCAGACTATTCATTCAGCACAAAAAGTAAACAGATATTTGCATTCTCTACTTACTACATAATATCTACTCATTATCCATTCTGCCATACATATCCATACAGGACTTAACGAGAAAAAAAAGTAAACAGGCCCTTAGTCATTTAATTGCTACACGTACAAGATAGAGGAAGTATTACAACTGTATAGACATGGTTTTCATAATGTAATGTTAGTTTTTGACTTTTGTTGTATAATTGTGCAGGGTATGAAGCCTCTTAAATAGTTGTGACCTTAGTTTTTGATGATGTTACAACTTACATTGCAAACAGACTTGGATGCAGACTCCTGAATTTTAATGACCTGAATTTCTCGGGCAATATAAAAGTAGGTCTTCATGCTGCACATATACATTAAGTTAAAGCAAAACCTATTCACCTATTTATGTATATGTTTAGACAACCCATTTAACTTAAGATTTGGCTTGTGAATTTATCGCCTATAAAGGATGTTTTTAGTTGCTGAATTCAAAAGTGATTCTATCACACGAGGTTAAAACAGCTGAATTTTCTTGTTGACAATATCTTACTTATTGTTGACAGTTTTACGAATCGGGTTCTTGGGTCAAAGTTTGTGTTAAAAAATGTTGAATTGAATTCTTTCTCAAAGAGACACACCTCTAACTTCTAATCCTGGACATTTAAAATATTGTATACATGGATGTATATTGCAATATTAACTATTATAGTTTGTTCGGTATAAATGGTTAGTTGGTTTATGTTGGTGTCTTCATATTGAACTTATGATGGGAGACGGGCTTCAGAGGTTAGCACTGGTGATTTCGAGTAATGAGTTTGGGAGATTTCAAGTTGGTGTTAAGTGGTGGTTGTCATGGTTCGGGTTGGTGTTTTTGGGTTGTTTTGAATGCATTTTCCAGTGGTTGTGGGTTGTGTTTCTAGGGGTGGTTGAGATCAAGATCTTGGTCTTGTAATCCTGGTGCAAGAACGTTTTATACATGGGTTTATGTTCGTGAAATTAGATTAATGATTTTGAGTTATTTTGATGTTTGTTTGGTGGGGTGATTTTGATGATTGTGGTTTTTGGTTGTTCCAAGATTATGGGTTATGGTTTTTAGTCGATGGTCAGTAGTTTGGGGTTCAAGTCTTTAAATTTCACAGTATCACTACTTGGTTTGAGGTGTGTACTGAAGTGTTTGGTTTAACTGTTTAAGGCTTCGACGCATCTTAGTTGTTAGTGTGACAGTCGTGGTTAATTTGTCACTCGACGTTTCTACCGGGTGTTCATGTTTGTTAGAGGGGTCCCAACCATGACAGCATTTCCTTCAGGACTAACCAACCATTCAGCGCCACATCAGCACTTCCATCTCACTTCCTTTCCAGGACTAAACTCAAGACTAAACATTCCTAACAATGACGCTCCTCCTTCCATATTTTTATTTTCTTTTTTAATTTTTTTATATTATCAAATAATTATTTTATTATTATTTAAATAAAACTAAACTTTTATTAAAAATTAAAATATTTCAATAATCAAAATTAAAAATTAATTATTTTACTACACTAAATTGAAATACTTTTATTATTATTACTCCGTATTATCAATAATTAATTAATATAATAATAATAATAATAATAATAATAATAATTATTATTATTATTATTATTATTATTATTATTATTATAACTTATATAACTTATAAATATAATTTGTGGCTCAAAATTGTGCTCATTCTCTCTCACTTATCTTCTTCATAAACACAGGTGAGCTCCTCTCACACTCACCTTCTCCTTCATTTTTCTCCATTAAATCTTCAATAAATTTAATTTTTTTCCCTAACGGTCTCAATATACATATTTTTTCCGTCCTCAATTATGATTCAAATAGACGAAGAGGAGGGCGGAGGAGTGTGGGCGGGACCTGGGCGGCCTCCGTGCCATCGGCGCCCAGGCGGGAGGACAGATGGTTGTGACCGCTATTAAAGTTATTTTTTTTAACAGTCAAATAATTAATATATTAAAATACGATCTCTAGCAGGTCGCTAAGGGATAATTACAATAACATAGATAACCATAAGTTACAATTTGAAACTAAATGACCTCTATTTTTAATCCAACAGAATGTAAGTAATCTAATTACATCAAAAATACTATTGTTACTACAAAAAGAATCATGAAAAACAACGCCATTGCGAAACCGCCAAATTGCCCAAAGAAGAGTGATAATGCTAAAAACGAACATATATTTCATAGCACTATCCCTCAAGAAAGACAAGCTTTTAGTTGCAATTGTTCTATTTACAAGTAATATTCGTTTAAATAATAAAAGGTGAAGACAAAAGACAGATTCGACGAATTGAAGACGCAGACGACCAAAAAGCTCAAAAGTACAAAGTACAATCAAAGTGGTTCAAATTATTGATGACAAACGTCTCAAAATTACAAGAGTACGAGCCGCAAAACGCAAAGTACAAGATATTAAATTGTACGCAAGGACGTTCGAAAATTTGGAACCGGGACCAGAGTCAACTATCAACGCTCGACGCAACGGACTAAAAATTACAAGTCAACTATGCACATGAATATAATATAATATATAATTAATTCTTAAAATTATATATATATATATATATATATATATATATATATATATATATATATATATATATATATATATATATATATATATATTATTTAATAAAACCGTCGGCAAACTAGGAGACAAACGAATGTGAGCTGGATTCCCAGGCCATGCGATCGCATGGCCAGAAGGCACAAATGCCATGCGATCGCATGGAGCAAAAAAGTTGGCCACATCTATAAATTTCGCAGTTTTCAGCCGATTTATGTAATCCTTTTTCTTTCCACTCTCTCACGTAATATATATATATATATATATATATATATATATATATATATATATATATATATATATATATATATTATAATTTTAATTTTAATTTTAATTTAATAATAATAAGGGTATGTTAGCGAATGTTGTAAGTGTGTAAGTCGAAATTCTGTCCGTGTAACGCTACGCTATTATTAATCATTGTAAGTTATGTTCAACCTTTTTAAATTAATGTCTCGTAGCTAAGTTACTATTATGCTTATTTAAGCCGAAGTAATCGTGATGTTGGGCTAAAATATTAAAGACGGGGTAATTGAGCTTTGTACCATAATTGGGGTTTGGACAAAAAAACGACACTTGTGGAAATTAGACTATAGGCTATTAATGGGCTTTATATTTGTTTAATTGAATGATAGTTCGTTAATTTAATATAAAGATTTACAATTGGACGTACCTATAAATAACCACATACACTCGATCGGACACGATGGGCGGGATATTTATAAGTACTAATAATCGTTCATTTAACCGAACACGGGAATGGATTAATAGTTAATGGACTTATTAAAACAGGGGTGAATTATATACAAGGAAAATTGGTGTAATTATAGTTTAAGTCCCCAATTAGTTGGAATATTTGACTTCGGATATAAAAATAATTTGACGAGGACACTCGCACTTTATATTTATGACTGATGGACTGTTATGGACAAAAACCAGATGGACATATTGAATAATCCAGGACAAAGGACAATTAACCCATGGTAATAAATTAAAATCAACACGTCAAACATCATGATTACGGAAGTTTAAATAAGCATAATTTCTTTATTTCATATTTCATCGCACTTTTAGTTACTGTCATTTTATTTAATTGCACTTTTAATTATCGTAGTTTTTAATTATCGCAATTTTATTTATTATCATTTTATTTATCGCATTTTAATTTATCGCACTTTAATTATTGTCATTTATTTTACGCTTTAAATTAAGTTATATTTATTTTTTTACATTAGGTTTCAACTGCGACTAAAGTTTTAAAATCGACAAACCGGTCATTAAACGGTAAAAACCCCCTTTTATAATAATAATACTACTTATATGTAACACCGGCAATTTTTTTTTTTTAAAACACAGCGGAAGACTTTATTAACAAACACACTATAAGTCGCGTCATTACATTAATCTGAGTAATTAAGTTTAAGTTTACACGACGGTGTTACGTTATTACAAAACATGATTTAAACAAAAGTCCACATCAGAGTAGGGTTGTCAAACATGTCTTCTGCATCAGTACCCATCCCGACTAGCAGTACCTAAACCTGCAAGGGGTAATTATGTGGGAGATTAGCGCACCACTAAGTGAATGGAATCTATCTAACAGATATAGCTTAAGTCACACACAAGCTATATACTAACAACAACACATGCTAACTACCAACTAGCATACAATAAGACAATACGAGGATCGGCGGCTTGTACGAGCACACGAATCCTAGCTGATCGGACTTGAGTCTACCGATAGTCCCTGCTACTCAATTCACAGTATAGTTATCCAGATGCAGGGGGTGCATCGTTCACACTATACTCCACAATCAGTAGCCTATGGACCCAATCTCCCCTAGGCACGGTTGACCTCATACGGACTATAACCTCTCCTAGGCACGGTTTCGAGTCCCCAGTCTCCCTAGGCCCGACTGGTGCCATTCACACAGTGTACACATAAATCACATACAACATCAGGCATACTATATTATTCTAACATGGCAATTTCAACACTATGCATGGTAAAAGAGTCAACCACAGTAGCATGATATGCTACTTAAACTCTATCCGGAGATAGACCCACTCACCAATTACCAGCAACTGCTCAGTTATTATTTCTGAGCTTCCTCCTTGTCCTTATAACAACTAGCCCGGGTTTCAGTCTGATACAAATCCACCCCCTTAAGAAGATTTCGTCCTCGGAATCTGATCTTGATCAAACAAATGAGGGTAGCGTTTTCTCATCAACTCTTCCGTTTCCCATGTAAGATTAGAACCTAAACTGTGTTTTCACTCAATCAACACCATCGGAATCTCTTTCTTTCTCAGCTTAGTCACCTTTTGGTCAACCACACGGACCGGCTCTTCCACCAATTTATTATTCAAATCGACCCTTAAATCTTCTAAAGGAAGAAGTTGTGTTTCATCGTCGACTTTACACTTACGAAGATAACACACGTTGAATGTATTATGAATACCGGCTAACTCTGACGAAAGATCTAACACCACAGTCTGATCATTCAACACTTCACTGATCGAAAACGGACCAATAAATCTCGGTGCTAACTTACCACGTTTACCGAATCTGATAACCCCTTTCCACGGCGAAACTTTCAGATACACTAGTTCACCCACATTAAAGGTTACCGGACGTCTACGCGGATCAGCATACATTTTCTGCCTATCTCTAGCGGCTTTCAACTTTTCTCTCACAATTGCAGCTTTTTCGGCTGTCATTTGAACAATTTCGGGACCTGCAAACTGTTTCTCCCCGCTTCTAACCAACAAGTCGGAGTTCTGCAACGACGGCCGTATAACATTTCATAGGGCGGCATCCCTATACTCGAATGATATGAATTATTATACGCGAATTCGACCAACGGCAAATGTGTATCCCACGAACCACCTTATTCTAACACACAAGCCCTTAACATATCCTCCAAAGTCTGTATCGTTCTTTCACTCTGATCATCTGTCTGAGGATGATAAGCTGTACTTAAATTCACACGTGTACCCAAATTCTGTTGAAGACTATTCCAAAAATTCGACACAAATCTGGAATCTCTGTCTGAAACGATCGATAACGGTACACCATGACGACTAACTATTTCTTTCACATACAATTCGGCTAACTCACTTAACGAAGCTGTCTCACGAGTAGCAAGAAAATGAGCACTTTTGGTTAGACGATCCACTATTACCCAAATCATATCATGTCTTTTCTGAGTTCGAGGTAATTTTGTCACAAAATCCATCGTTATATGTTCCCACTTCCACTCTGGAATCTGTAGCTGGCGTAATGAACCATAAGGTTTCTGATGTTCTGCCTTCACTTGAGCACATATATGACACTTTTCGACATATCGAGCGATATATGTTTTCATTGTTGGCCACCAATACACTGTTTTCAAATCATGATACATCTTATTACTACCTGGATGTACTGTTAATCTGGATTTGTGAGCTTCCGTCATGATTAAATCCCTCAAATCTCCAAGCTTAGGCACCCAAACACGATTGTTTAAGGTCTTTAGTCCACGTGAGTCATCAATTAAGTCCACTTTTCGTTTGGTCATTTGTTCAGATTTAATATGTTCGTCCTCTAAAGCACAGGCCTGAATGGTTTTTAAGCTGTTAATCAAATCTGAAGTTATATTCAAACGAAGAAATTTCACATTTTCACTTGACTTTTTACGACTTAGCGCATCTGCAACCACATTTGCCTTACCCGGATGGTATTTAATTTCACAATCATAATCTTTGATCAACTCTTGCCATCGTCTCTGACGCATATTCAATTCTTTCTGTGAGAAGATATACTGCAAACTCTTGTGATCTGTACATATAACACAATGGGTTCCATACAAATAGTGTCTCTACAGTTTCAAAGAAAACACTACTGCAGCCATTTCAAGATCATGCACTGGATAATTCTTCTCATGAACTTTCAACTGTCGCGAGGCGTAAGCGATTACTTTATCTCTTTGCATTAATACACAACCCAACCCAGAAAATGACGCATCACAGTATACCACGAAAGTCGTCTGAACCTTCTGGTAAAGCTAATACTGGTGCCTGACACAGTAGCTGTTTCAAAATCTGAAAAGCCTTTTCCTGTTCATCAGTCCATCGAAAGGCTACATCTTTACGAGTCAACTTAGTCAACGGACCCGCTATTTTCGAGAAATCCTTGATAAATCTGCGATAGTAACCGACTAATCCCAGAAAACTCTTAATCTCAGTCGGAGTCGTCGGAGAATTCCAATTCATTACCGCTTCTATCTTTGTCGGATCAACTTTTATACCCTCGGCACAAATCACATGACCCAAAAACTGCACTTCACGTAACCAAAATTCACACTTTGAAAATTTTGCAAATAGTTGTTCACGTTTCAACAAGTTCAAAACCTGTCTCAGATGTTCAGCATGTTCACTTTCGGTCTTTGAATATACTAGTATATCGTCTATAAACACGATCACGAACTTATCTAAGAACGGATGACACACTCTATTCATTAGATCCATGAAGATTGTTGGCGCATTCGTCAACCCAAACGGCATGACAAGAAATTCATAATGACCATACCTTGTTCTGAACGTTGTTTTCGGTATATCTGATTCAGCAACACGAACCTGATGATATCCGGATCGTAAGTCTATCTTAGAAAAGAATGAAGCACCCTGTAACTGATCGAACAAATCGTCTATTTGAGGTAACGGATACTTATTCTTCACTGTTCTTTTATTCAATTCACAATAATCAATACACATACGCATTGACCCATCTTTCTTTTTAACAAACAATACCGGAGCACCCCACGGTGAAGAACTCGGTCGGATAAACCCACGAGCTAATAGTTCTTGAATTTGTGACATCATTTCACAGATTTCAGACGGCGCTAATCGGTATAGAGCTTTTGCAACTGGAGTTGTTTCAGGAACCAACTCAATCTTATATTCGACTTCCCTTACCGGCGGCAGACCTGGTAACTCATCTGGGAACACTTCGGAAAATTCTGATACTACTGGAATATCAGCCACTGTTTTCTTTTCTTTCATCGTATCAATTACATATGCAAGAAATGATTCACAACCCTTTCCCATCGACTTTTTTGCTTTCATCATGGTTATCAACGGAAGATTATACCCGCTCCGCTCCCCTCGGGCCACAACACGGGTTCCATCGGTCGAACGAAAGGTAATCATTTTCCTATTGCACTTAATATTAGCCCTAAGCAAGCTCAATCAATCCATTCCTAGTACTACATTAAAGCTAGGAATAGGTAACACTAAACAAGTCACCGGGAAAGACTTCCCTTCGATCTCTATACAAACCCCAGACACATAGGTTGTGACGGGTGTGGTCTTACCATCGGCTACTTCTACACTAACCGGCTTGGGTAACACAGTAGCTGGTAAATTCAACTTAGCACAGAAATCTAGGGACATAAAACACCTATTGGCACCACAATCAAACAATACGCGAGCAGGTATTGAGTTGATTAGAAACATACCGGTGATCACTTTGTCAGTTGCCACAGCATTCTCAACCGACATCTGAAAAGCTCTAGCCTCTGCTGTTGGAGGGTTCTTCCTCTTCTGCCCACTCGAGGCAGTTGACCCTCCAGCTGATGCTAACGCGCCCCTGACCCTGCCCCGGAACTACCACTCTTCGACGGACAACTAATTGCACGATGCCCTGGTTTGTGACAACTCCAACACACACTATTCAAATACGGGCATGCTGAAGACTCATGTCCAACAACACCACACTTTAAGCATCTTCTTGTAGCCTCGGAACACTGACCACTGTGAGAAGATCGACACGTGTGACACCAATTCCCTTTACCTGATCCAGATCCAGTACTACTCTGACCACTTTTACCCTTCGATTTAAACCCACTAGACTTCTTCGATTTAGATCCTGATTGACCAGATACTTGCCCACCTTGTTGTAGCACATTACCAAACATTCTGTTTCTGGCGGCCTGAATATCACTTTCTACCATCTTAGCCATCACAACAGCTTGAGACAACGATGTAGCTGTTCTAACAAAAGTTCGGTACTCTGGCAAAATAATATTAACAAAATGCTGAATACGAGATGCTTCGTCTGGCACCCATTGTTGTACAAACCTCAGTTTATCCATAAACTTCTCTACTACCTCATCGATCGTCATTTGAGGTGTCATCTTCATTTCAAGAAACTCAGTCTTGATTCGGTTCATATCAAACGGATTACAATACTGTTCACACACCTTCCCATAAAACTGCTCCCATGTGATCATACTCACTTGCTCTTTTGGTATACTGGAAATCAAAGAATCCCACCAAATCATAGCCCTACCTTTCAACAGTCTACTAGCATATGTTACCTTCAGCTCGGGTTCACACTGACACGCTTCAAATACCCTTTCAACTTCTCGCAACCAATTGAGAGTTACAGTCGGATCAGTATTTCCAGAGAACTCGGAGGGTTTGCAATCACGAAAATTTTTATAAGTACACCTTTTGGATGGTTGCATGTAAGGTTGTTGGAACATTTGCATTTGGTATGGATTCATCATCATGGGATTTTGGTAAGTAAAGGTGTTTTGTGGTGGCATATAATATTGGTTAGGTATTTGATTCTGAAACTGGTTCTGGAGCACATTAGGTATCATTTGGGATTGTGCTGTTGGGAATCTAGGTGGTGTATCATCATTTCCAGAATGCCTCGCTAATTCAAGCTCATTAATTTTGTCCTCAGCCTCTTTTAGCTTGCTTTCTAACTGAAGGATGTAACTACTTTGATCATCATCCGACTCAACACCCTCTTCTGGTGCTCTGAATGTTCCGGGGTTAGAGGGGCCAGTTGCGTTTCTATCAGCTGAAATGTCCCGTTCTTATTGATTAAAAACGTTCCATATTAATTGATTTCGTTGCGAGGTTTTGACCTCTATATGAAACGTTTTTCAAAGACTGCATTCATTTTAAAACAAACCATAACCTTTATTTCATCAATAAAGGTTTAAAAAGCTTTACATAGATTATCAAATAACGATAATCTAAAATATCCTGTTTACACACGACCATTACATAATGGTTTACAATACAAATATGTTACAACAAAATAAGTTTCTTGAATGCAGTTTTTACACAATATCATACAAGCATGGACTCCAAATCTCGTCCTTATTTAAGTATGCGACAGCGGAAGCTCTTAATAATCACCTGAGAATAAACATGCTTAAAACGTCAACAAAAATGTTGGTGAGTTATAGGTTTAACCTATATATATCAAATCATAATAATAGACCACAAGATTTCATATTTCAATACACATCCCATACATAGAGATAAAAATCATTCATATGGTGAACACCTGGTAACCGACATTAACAAGATGCATATATAAGAATATCCCCATCATTCCGGGACACCCTTCGGATATGATATAAATTTTGAAGTACTAAAGCATCCGGTACTTTGGATGGGGTTTGTTAGGCCCAATAGATCTATCTTTAGGATTCTCGTCAATTAGGGTGTCTGTTCCCTAATTCTTAGATTACCAGACTTAATAAAAAGGGGCATATTCGATTTCGATAATTCAACCATAGAATGTAGTTTCACGTACTTGTGTCTATTTTGTAAATCATTTATAAAACCTGCATGTATTCTCATCCCAAAAATATTAGATTTTAAAAGTGGGACTATAACTCACTTTCACAGATTTTTACTTCGTCGGGAAGTAAGACTTGGCCACTGGTTGATTCACGAACCTATAACAATATATACATATATATCAAAGTATGTTCAAAATATATTTATAACACTTTTAATATATTTTGATGTTTTAAGTTTATTAAGTCAGCTGTCCTCGTTAGTAACCTACAACTAGTTGTCCACAGTTAGATGTACAGAAATAAATTGATAAATATTATCTTGAATCAATCCACGACCCAGTGTATACGTATCTCAGTATTAATCACAACTCAAACTATATATATTTTGGAATCAACCTCAACCCTGTATAGCTAACTCCAACATTCACATATAGAGTGTCTATGGTTGTTCCGAAATATATATAGATGTGTCGACATGATAGGTCGAAACATTGTATACGTGTCTATGGTATCTCAAGATTACATAATATACAATACAAGTTGATTAAGTTATGGTTGGAATAGATTTGTTACCAATTTTCACGTAGCTAAAATGAGAAAAATTATCCAATCTTGTTTTACCCATAACTTCTTCATTTTAAATCCGTTTTGAGTGAATCAAATTGCTATGGTTTCATATTAAACTCTATTTTATGAATCTAAACAGAAAAATTATAGGTTTATAGTCGTAAAAATAAGTTACAAGTCGTTTTTGTAAAGGTAGTCATTTCAGTCGAAAGAACGACGTCTAGATGACCATTTTAGAAAACATACTTCCACTTTGAGTTTAACCATAATTTTTGGATATAGTTTCATGTTCATAATAAAAATCATTTTCTCAGAATAACAACTTTTAAATCAAAGTTTATCATAGTTTTTAATTAACTAACCCAAAACAGCCCGCGGTGTTACTACGACGGCGTAAATCCGGTTTTACGGTGTTTTTCGTGTTTCCAGGTTTTAAATCATTAAGTTAGCATATCATATAGATATAGAACATGTGTTTAGTTGATTTTAAAAGTCAAGTTAGAAGGATTAACTTTTATTTGCGAACAAGTTTAGAATTAACTAAACTATGTTCTAGTGATTACAAGTTTAAACCTTCTAATAAGATAGCTTTATATGTATGAATCGAATGATGTTATGAACATCATTACTACCTCAAGTTTCTTGGATAAACCTACTGGAAATAAAAAAAATAGATCTAGCTTCAAAGGATCCTTGGATGGCTTGAAAGTTCTTGAAGCAGAATCATGACACGAAAACAATTTCAAGTAAGATTTCCACTCGAAATAAGATTGTTATAGTTATAGAAATTGAATTAAAGTTTGAATATGATTATTACCTTGTATTAGAAAGATAACCTACTGTAAGTAACAAAGGTTTATTGATCTTGGATGATTACTTGGAATGGATTTAGAAAACTTGGAAGTAAACTTGCAATCTTGGAAGTATTCTTGATTTTATGAAACTAGAACTTTTGGAATTTATGAAGAACACTTAGAACTTGAAGATAGAACTTGAGAGAGATCAATTAGATGAAGAAAATTGAAGAATGAAAGTGTTTGTAGGTATTTTTGGTCGTTGGTGTATGGATTAGATATAAAGGATATGTAATTTTGTTTTCATGTAAATAAGTCATGAATGATTACTCATATTTTTGTAATTTTATGAGATATTTCATGCTAGTTGCCAAATGATGGTTCCTACATGTGTTAGGTAACTCACATGGGCTGCTAAGAGCTGATCATTGGAGTGTATATACCAATAGTACATACATCTAAAAGCTGTGTATTGTACGAGTACGAATACGGGTGCATACGAGTAGAATTGTTGATGAAACTGAACAAGGATGTAATTGTAAGAATTTTTGTTAAGTAGAAGTATTTTGATAGGTGTATTGAAGTCTTTCAAAAGTGTATAAATACATATTAAAACACTACATGTATATACATTTTAACTGAGTCGTTAAGTCATCGTTAGTCGTTACATGTAAGTGTTGTTTTGAAACCTTTAGGTTAACGATCTTGTTAAATGTTGTTAACCCAATGTTTATAATATCAAATGAGATTTTAAATTATTATATTATCATGATATTATCATGTATGAATATCTCTTAATATGATATATATACATTAAATGTCTTTACAACGATATTCGTTACATATATGTCTCTTTTAAAAAATCATTAAGTTAGTAGTCTTGTTTTTACATATGTAGTTCATTGTTAATATACTTAATGATATGTTTACTTATCATAGTATCATGTTAACTATATATATATCCATATATATGTCATCATATAGTTTTACAAGTTTTAACGTTCGTGAATCACCGGTCAAATTGGGTGGTCAATTATCTATATGAAACATATTTCAATTAATCAAGTCTTAACAAGTTTGATTGCTTAACATGTTGGAAACATTTAATCATGTAAATATCAATCTCAATTAATATATATATAAACATGGAAAAGTTCGGGTCACTACAGTACCTACCCGTTAAATAAATTTCGTCCCGAAATTTTAAGCTGTTGAAGGTGTTGACGTATCTTCTGGAAATAAATGCGGGTATTTCTTCTTCATCTGATCTTCACGCTCCCAGGTGAACTCGGGTCCTCTACGAGCATTCCATCGAACCTTAACAATCGGTATCTTGTTTTGTTTAAGTCTCTTAACCTCACGATCCATTATTTCGACGGGTTCTTCAATGAATTGAAGTTTTTCATTGATTTGGATTTTGTCCAACGGAATAGTGAGATCTTCTTTAGCAAAACATTTCTTCAAATTTGAGACGTGGAAAGTGTTATGTACAGCCTCGAGTTGTTGAGGTAGCTCCAGTTGGTAAGCTACTGGTCCGACACGATCTATAATCTTGAATGGTCCAATGTACCTTGGATTTAGTTTCCCCCGTTTACCAAATCGAACAACGCCTTTCCAAGGTGAAACCTTAAGCATGACCATTTCTCCAATTTCAAACTCTATATCTTTTCTTTTACTGTCCGCGTAGCTCTTTTGTCGACTCTGGGCGGTTTTCAATCTTTGTTGAATTTGGATGATTTTCTCGGTAGTTTCTTGTATTATCTCCGGACCCGTAATCTGTCTATCCCCCACTTCACTCCAACAAATCGGAGACCTGCACTTTCTACCATAAAGTGCTTCAAACGGCGCCATCTCAATGCTTGAATAGTAGCTGTTGTTGTAGGAAAATTCTGCTAACGATAGATGTCGATCCCAACTGTTTCCGAAATCAATAACACATGCTCGTAGCATGTCTTCAAGCGTTTGTATCGTCCTTTCGCTCTGCCCATCAGTTTGTGGATGATAGGCAGTATTCATGTCTAGACGAGTTCCTAATGCTTGCTGTAATGTCTGCCAGAATCTTGAAATAAATCTGCCATCCCTATCAGAGATAATAGAGATTGGTATTCCATGTCTGGAGACGACTTCCTTCAAATACAGTCGTGCTAACTTCTCCATCTTGTCATCTTCTCTTATTGGCAGGAAGTGTGCTGATTTGGTGAGACGATCAACTATTACCCAAATAGTATCAAAACCACTTGCAGTCCTTGGCAATTTAGTGATGAAATCCATGGTAATATTTTCCCATTTCCATTCCGAGATTTCGGGTTGTTGAAGTAGACCTGATGGTTTCTGATGCTCAGCTTTGACCTTAGAACACGTCAAACATTCTCCTACGTATTTAGCAACATCGGCTTTCATACCCGGCCACCAAAAATATTTCTTGAGATCCTTGTACATCTTCCCCGTTCCAGGATGTATTGAGTATCTGGTTTTATGAGCTTCTATAAGTACCATTTCTCTCATATCTCCAAATTTTGGTACCCAAATCCTTTCAGCCCTATACCGGGTTCCGTCTTCCCGAATATTAAGATGCTTCTCCGATCCTTTGAGTATTTCATCCTTTAAATTTCCCTCTTTTAAAACTCCTTGTTGCGCCTCCTTTATTTGAGTAGTAAGGTTATTATGAATCATTATATTCATAGATTTTACTCGAATGGGTTCTCTGTCCTTCCTGCTTAAGGCATCGGCTACCACATTTGCCTTCCCCGAGTGGTAACGAATCTCAAAGTCGTAATCATTCAATAATTCAATCCACCTACGCTGCCTCATATTCAGTTGTTTTTGATTAAATATGTGTTGAAGACTTTTGTGGTCGGTATATATAATACTTTTGACCCCATATAAGTAGTGCCTCCAAGTCTTTAATGCAAAAACAACCGCGCCTAATTCCAAATCATGCGTCGTATAATTTTTGTTCGTGAATCTTCAATTGTCTAGACGCATAAGTAATCACCTTCGTTCATTGCATTAATACACAACCGAGACCTTGCTTTGATGCGTCACAATAAATCACAAAATCATCATTCCCTTCAGGCAATGACAATATAGGTGCAGTAGTTAGCTTTTTCTTCAATAACTGAAATGCTTTCTCTTATTCATCATTCCATTCAAATTTCTTCCCTTTATGCGTTAATGCAGTCAAGGGTTTTTCTATTCTGGAAAAGTCTTGGATGAACCTTCTGTAGTAACCAGCTAGTCCTAAAAACTGGCGTATGTCTTTTGGAGTTTTCGGGGTTTTCCACTTTTCAACAGTTTCTATCTTTGCCGGATCCACCTTAATACCTTCTTTGTTCACTATGTGACCGAGGAATTAAACTTCTTCCAACCAAAATGCACACTTTGAAAACTTAGCGTACAATTCTTCCTTCCTCAATACTTCTAACACCTTTCTCAAATGTTCACCGTGTTCTTGGTCATTCTTTGAGTAAATAAGTATGTCATCAATGAAAACAATGACAAACTTGTCAAGGTATGGTCCACACACTCGGTTCATAAGGTCCATGAACACAGCTGGTGCATTATTTAAACCAAACAGCATGACCATAAACTCGTAATGACCGTAACGTGTTCTGAAAGTAGTCTTTGGAATATCATCTTCTTTCACCCGCATTTGATGATACCCGGAACGTAAGTCAATCTTTGAATAAACAGACGAGCCTTGTAGTTGATCAAATAAGTCGTCGATTCTCGGTAGTGGATAACGGTTTTTGATGGTAAGTTTGTTCAACTCTCTGTAGTCAATACACAACCTAAATGTACCATCCTTCTTCTTAACAAACAAAACAGGAGCTCCCCATGGTGATGTGCTTGGTCGAATGAAACCACGCTCTAAAAGTTCTTGTAATTGGCTTTGTAGTTCTTTCATCTCGCTGGGTGCGAGTCTGTAAGGAGCACGAGCTATTGGTGCAGCTCCTGGTACAAGATCTATTTGAAATTCAACGGATCGATGTGGGGGTAATCCCGGTAATTCTTTCGGAAATACATCGGGAAATTCTTTTGCAATGGGAACATCATTGATGCTCTTTTCTTCAATTTGTACTTTCTCGACGTGTGCTAGAACAGCATAGCAACCTTTTATTGTTAGTTTTTGTGCCTTCAAATTACTAATAAGATGTAGCTTCGTGATGCCCTTTTCTCCGTACACCATTAAGGGTTTTCCTTTTTCTTGTATAATGCGAATTGCATTTTTGTAACAAACGATCTCTGCTTTCACTTCTTTCAACCAGTCCATACCGATTATCACATCAAAATTCCCTAACTCTACTGGTATCAAATCAATCTTAAATGTTTCGCTAACCAGTTTAATTTTTCGATTCCGACATATATTATCTGCTGAAATTAATTTACCATTTGCTAATTCGAGTAAAAATTTACTATCCAAAGGCGTCAATGGACAACTTAATTTAGCACAAAAATCTCTACTCATATAGCTTCTATCCGCACCCGAATAAAATAAAACGTAAGCAGATTTATTGTCAATAAGAAACGTACCCGTAACAAGCTCCGGGTCTTCCTGTGCCTCTGCCGCATTAATATTGAAAACTCTTCCGCGGCCTTGTCCATTCGTGTTCTCCTGGTTCGGGCAATTTCTAATAATGTGGCCCGGTTTTCCACATTTATAACAAACTACATTGGCATAACTTGCTCCGACACTACTTGCTCCGCCATTACTCGTTCCGACACCATTTGTTCCTTTCGTTCTATTAACCCCTGGTCCGTAGACCTCACACTTCGCCGCGCTATGACCATTTCTTTTACACTTGTTGCAAAATTTAGTGCAGAACCCCAAGTGATACTTTTCACACCTTTGGCATAGCTACTTCTGATTGTTGTTGTTGTTGCGGTTATTATTGTTGTTGGGATGATTGTTGTAGTTGCTGTTGTTGTTATTGTTGTTGTTGTTGTTGTTGGGCCGTTTGTTGTAGTTGCGATTGATGTTGCGATTGTTGGGATAATTGTTGCGATTATTGTTGTAATTGCTGTTGTTGTTGTATTGGTGATTCTTATCACCGTTTTCCTCCCACTTTCTTTTGACTTGCTTCACATTGGCCTCTTCAGCAATCTGTTCTTTAATTCTTTCTTCAATCTGGTTCACTAGTTTGTGAGCCATTCTACATGCCTGTTGTATGGAGGCGGGCTCGTGTGAACTTATATCTTCTTGGATTCTTTCCGGTAATCCTTTCACAAACGCGTCGATCTTCTCTTCCTCATCTTCGAATGCTCCCGGACACAATAGGCACAATTCTGTGAATCGTCTTTCGTACGTGGTAATATCAAATCCTTGGGTTCGTAACCCTCTAAGTTCTGTCTTGAGCTTATTGACCTCGGTTCTGGGACGGTACTTCTCGTTCATCAAGTGCTTGAATGCTGACCACGGTAGTGCGTACGCATCGTCTTGTCCCACTTGCTCTAGATAGGTATTCCACCATGTTAATGCAGAACCCGTGAAGGTATGCGTAGCGTACTTCACTTTGTCCTCTTCAGTACACTTACTTATGGCAAACACCGATTCGACCTTCTCGGTCCACCGTTTCAATCCGATCGGTCCTTCGGTTCCATCAAATTCCAAAGGTTTGCAGGCAGTGAATTCTTTGTAGGTGCCTCCTACACGATTTCCTGTACTGCTAGATCCAAGGTTATTGTTGGTATGTAGCGCAGCCTGTACTGCGGCTATGTTTGAAGCTAGAAAAGTACGGAATTCCTCTTCATTCATATTCACGGTGTGTCGAGTAGTGGGTGCCATTTCCTTCAAAATAGTCAAATGGAACAAGTTAATCATACAGAATATTAAGAGTAGTTAATAGTATTTCGTAGCATAATATGAACTCATTTATAAAAGCTTTTTCTTCATATTAGCGTTTTAGAAGTTTAAATTCGGGTAGTACCTACCCGTTAAGTTCATACTTAGTAGCTAATATACAATTCAACTACTACAATTCTATATGAAAAACTGATTATAATAATATTTCGCGTTCAAACTTTTACACAATATTTTACAAACTTACAATACCGCTTATTTTACATATAGCATGAAATATAGCACACAATAAATTTGATACAAGATGGTTGTGAAGATAATTCTAGCTAGTACACAAGTCGTTCAGCAAATGCAATAAAGACACGTAATTCATACGTCCAGAAACAAGTCGTGCATTCTGGTTTTACTAGGACTACTTCCCATCCTTGGTCTTGTGGAACATAACCGTTATGGCCGTTGATAAGACAGCGTGTTGTAACGTCGTCAAAGGGACGAGGGTTACGTAATGTCCAACAGTCCCGTAACAATCTAAAAACCTCATTTCTTACCCCAATTACCGACTCCGTTACTTGTGGGAACGTTTTGTTTAAAAGTTGTAGCCCGATGTTCTTGTTCTCACTTTGGTGAGAAGCGAACATTACTAACCCGTAAGCATAGCATGCTTCTTTATACTGCATGTTAGCCGCTTTTTCTAAATCATGAAATCCTATATTCGGATACATTGAGTCAAAATAATTTCTTAACCCGTTGCGTAAAATAGCATTTGGGTTCCCCGCAATATATGCGTCAAAGTAAACACATCGTAACTTATGGGTTTCCCAATGTGATATCCCCCATCTTTCGAACGAAGGCCTTTTATAAACCAAGGCATTCTTGGAACGTTCTTCGAATGTCTTACAAACTGATCTCGCCTTAAATAGTTGTGCCGAAGAATTCTGACCGACTCTAGACAAGATTTCATCAATCATGTCTCCGGGTAGGTCTCTTAAAATATTGGGTTGTCTATCCATTTTGTGTTTTTATACTGTAAAATAGACAAGAGTTAGATTCATAAAAAAAATACTAATTAATACAAGCAATTTTTACATATATCATAAAGCATAAGCACACTATATTACATATATTACACCACACGAATACAACTATCTTATTCCGACTCGCTTGTTTCTTCTTCTTCGGTTTTAGTTCGTTTTGCCAAGTTTCTAGGGATATATGATGTTCCCCTAATACGAGCCGTCGTTTTCCACATTGGTTTAGAAAAACCTGGTGGTTTAGAGGTTCCCGGGTCATTGTTACAACTTAAGGACTTCGGGGGTTGACGATACATATAAAGTTCATCGGGGTTGGAATTAGATTTCTCTATTTTTATGCCCTTTCCCTTATTATTTTCTTTTGCCTTTTTAAATTCAGTTGGGGTAATTTCTATAACATCATCGGAATTCTCGTCGGAATCCGATTCATCGGAGAATTTGTAATCCTCCCAATATTTTGCTTCCTTGGCGGAAACACCATTGACCATGATTAACCTTGGTCGGTTGGTTGAGGATTTTGTTTTACTTAACCGTTTTATTATTTCCCCCACCGGTTCTATTTCTTCATCCGGTTCCGATTCTTCTTCAGGTTCCGATTCTTCTTCCGGTTCCGACTCTTCTTCCGGTTCCTCTTCGGGAACTTGTGAATCAGTCCACGAATCATTCCAATTTACATTTGACTCTTCATTATTATTAGGTGAGTCAATGGGACTTGTTCTAGAGGTAGACATCTATCACATAATATCAAACGCGTTAAGAGATTAATATATCACATAATATTCACATGTTAAAAATATATAGTTTTCAACAAAATTTGTTAAGCAATCATTTTTCAAGTAAACACGGTCGAAGTCCAGACTCACTAATGCATCCTAACAAACTCAATAAGACACACTAATGCAAAATTCTGGTTCTCTAAGACCAACACTCGGATACCAACTGAAATGTTCCGTTCTTATTGATTAAAAACGTTCCATATTAATTGATTTCGTTGCGAGGTTTTGACCTCTATATGAGACGTTTTTCAAAGACTGCATTCATTTTAAAACAAACCATAACCTTTATTTCATCAATAAAGGTTTAAAAAGCTTTACGTAGATTATCAAATAATGATAATCTAAAATATCCTGTTTACACACGACCATTACATAATGGTTTACAATACAAATATGTTACAACAAAATAAGTTTCTTGAATGCAGTTTTTACACAATATCATACAAGCATGGACTTCAAATCTCGTCCTTATTTAAGTATGCGACAGCGGAAGCTCTTAATAATCACCTGAGAATAAACATGCTTAAAACGTCAACAAAAATGTTGGTCAGTTATAGGTTTAACCTATATATATCAAATCATAATAATAGACCACAAGATTTCATATTTCAATACACATCCCATACATAGAGATAAAAATCATTCATATGGTGAACACCTGGTAACCGACATTAACAAGATGCATATATAAGAATATCCCCATCATTCCGGGACACCCTTCGGATATGATATAAATTTCGAAGTACTAAAGCATCCGGTACTTTGGATGGGGTTTGTTAGGCCCAATAGATCTATCTTTAGGATTCACGTCAATTAGGGTGTCTATTCTCTAATTCTTAGATTACCAGACTTAATAAAAAGGGGCATATTCGATTTCGATAATTCAACCATAGAATGTAGTTTCACGTACTTGTGTCTATTTTGTAAATCATTTATAAAACCTGCATGTATTCTCATCTCAAAAATATTAGATTTTAAAAGTGGGACTATAACTCACTTTCACAAATTTTTACTTCGTCGGGAAGTAAGACTTGGCCACTGGTTGATTCACGAACCTATAACAATATATACATATATATCAAAGTATGTTCAAAATATATTTACAACACTTTTAATATATTTTGATGTTTTAAGTTTATTAAGTCAGCTGTCCTCGTTAGTAACCTACAACTAGTTGTCCACAGTTAGATGTACAGAAATAAATTGATAAATATTATCTTGAATCAATCCACGACCCAGTGTATACGTATCTCAGTATTGATCACAACTCAAACTATATATATTTTGGAATCAACCTCAACCCTGTATAGCTAACTCCAACATTCACATATAGAGTGTCTATGGTTGTTCCGAAATATATATAGATGTGTCGACATGATAGGTCGAAACATTGTATACGTGTCTATAGTATCTCAAGATTACATAATATACAATACAAGTTGATTAAGTTATGGTTGGAATAGATTTGTTACCAATTTTCACGTAGCTAAAATGAGAAAAATTATCCAATCTTGTTTTACCCATAACTTCTTCATTTTAAATCCGTTTTGAGTGAATCAAATTGCTATGGTTTCATATTGAAATCTATTTTATGAATCTAAACAGAAAAAGTATAGGTTTATAGTCGGAAAAATAAGTTACAAGTCATTTTTGTAAAGGTAGTCATTTCAGTCGAAAGAACGACGTCTAGATGACCATTTTAGAAAACATACTTCCACTTTGAGTTTAACCATAATTTTTGGATATAGTTTCATGTTCATAATAAAAATCATTTTCTCAGAATAACAACTTTTAAATCAAAGTTTATCATAGTTTTTAATTAACTAACCCAAAACAGCCCGCGGTGTTACTACGACGGCGTAAATCCGGTTTTACGGTGTTTTTCGTGTTTCCAGGTTTTAAATCATTAAGTTAGCATATCATATAGATATAGAACATGTGTTTAGTTGATTTTAAAAGTCAAGTTAGAAGGATTAACTTTTATTTGTGAACAAGTTTAGAATTAACTAAACTATGTTCCAGTAATTACAAGTTTAAACCTTCGAATAAGATAGCTTTATATGTATGAATTGAATGATGTTATGAACATCATTACTACCTCAAGTTCCTTGGATAAACCTACTGAAAATGAGAAAAATAGATCTAGCTTTAAAGGATCCTTGGATGGCTTGAAAGTTCTTGAAGCAGAATCATGACACGAAAACAATTTCAAGTAAGATTTCCACTCGAAATAAGATTGTTATAGTTATAGAAATTGAATTAAAGTTTGAATATGATTATTACCTTGTATTAGAAAGATAACCTACTGTAAGTAACAAAGATTTCTTGATCTTGGATGATTACTTGGAATGGATTTAGAAAACTTGGAAGTAAACTTGCAATCTTGGAAGTATTCTTGATTTTATGAAACTTATACTTTTGGAATTTATGAAGAACACTTAGAACTTGAAGATAGAACTTGAGAGAGATCAATTAGATGAAGAAAATTAAAGAATGAAAGTGTTTGTAGGTGTTTTTGGTCGTTGGTGTATGGATTAGATATAAAGGATATGTAATTTTGTTTTCATGTAAATAAGTCATGAATGATTACTCATATTTTTGTAATTTTATGAGATATTTCATGCTAGTTGCCAAATGATGGTTCCCACATATGTTAGGTAACTCACATGGGCTGTTAAGAGCTGATCATTGGAGTGTATATACCAATAGTACATACATCTAAAAGCTGTGTATTGTACGAGTACGAATACGGGTGCATACGAGTAGAATTGTTGATGAAACTGAACGAGGATGTAATTGTAAGCATTTTTGTTAAGTAGAAGTATTTTGATAGGTGTATTGAAGTCTTTCAAAAGTGTATAAATACATATTAAAACACTACATGTATATACATTTTAACTGAGTCGTTAAGTCATCGTTAGTCGTTACATGTAAGTGTTGTTTTGAAACCTTTAGGTTAACGATCTTGTTAAATGTTGTTAACCCAATGTTTATAATATCAAATGAGATTTTAAATTATTATATTATCATGTATGAATATCTCTTAATATGATATATATACATTAAATGTCTTTACAACGATATTCGTTACATATATGTCTCTTTTAAAAAATCATTAAGTTAGTAGTCTTGTTTTTACATATGTAGTTCATTATTAATATACTTAATGATATGTTTACTTATCATAGTATCATGTTAACTATATATATATATATCCATATATATGTCATCATATAGTTTTTACAAGTTTTAACGTTCGTGAATCACCGGTCAACTTGGGTGGTCAATTGTCTATATGAAACATATTTCAATTAATCAAGTCTTAACAAGTTTGATTGCTTAACATGTTGGAAACATTTAATCATGTAAATATCAATCTCAATTAATATATATAAACATGGAAAAGTTCGGGTCACTACATCAGCCATACCTGTCCTACAAAACATCTCACACAAAAGCTTAGTGGATAACAGTTAGTTCAATCACAACTAACACACGTATATCCTATTTTCCACTTAGCCCCCACTCCCACAGACATGTTTGACTTGCCTCAGGGTTTGGAAACAAAATACGCGCACGTATTTGCTGCCAAACCATGCTCTGATACCAACTTGTAACACCGGCAAATTTTTTTTTTAAAACACAGCGGAAGACTTTATTAACAAACACACTATAAGTCGCGTCATTACATTAATCTGAGTAATTAAGTTTAAGTTTACACAACGGTGTTACGTTATTACAAAACATGATTTAAACAAAAGTCCACATCAGAGTAGGGTTGTCAAACATGTCTTCTGCATCAGCACCCATCCCGACTAGCAATACCTAAACCTGCAAGGGGTAATTATGTGGGGGATTAGCGCACCGCTAAGTGAATGGAATCTATCTAACAGATATAGCTTAAGTCACACACAAGCTATATACTAACAACAACACATGCTAACTACCAACTAGCATACAATAAGACAATACGAGGATCGGCGGCTTGTACGAGCACACGACTCCTAGCTGATCGGACTTGAGTCTACCGATAGTCCCTGCTACTCAATTCACAATATAGTTATCCAGATGCAGGGGGTGCATCGTTCACACTATACTCCACAATCAGTAGCCTATGGACCCAACCTCCCCTAGGCATGGTTGACCTCATACGGACTATAACCTCTCCTAGGCACGGTTTCGAGTCCCCAGTCTCCCTAGGCCTGACTGGTGCCATTCACACAGTGTACACATAAATCACATACAACATCAGGCATACTATATTATTCTAACATGGCAATTTCTACACTATGCATGGTAAAAGAGTCAACCACAGTAGCATGATATGCTACTTAAACTCTATCCGAAGATAGACCCACTCACCAATTACCAGCAACTGCTCAGTTATTATTTATGAGCTTCCTCTTTGTCCTTATAACAACTAGCCCGGGTTTCAGTCTGTTACATTATATATATATTTATATATTTACAAATATAGTTTAAAAAAAAATATAGTGTTAAACTTGGCTAGCTCCCTGTGGAACGAACCGGACTTACTAAAAACTACACTACTGTACGATTAGGTACACTGCCTATAAGTGTTGCAGCAAGGTTTAGGTATATCCACTCTATAAATAAATAAATAACTTATGTAAAATTGTATCGTATTTAATAGTATTTCATAACAAATATATAACTATTTCGTATACACCTCTACGCACATCAAAGAGTAACCGCAACTGCAACGATCCAGTCCTAGGAAGAAGCTTGAAGTCGAACTCCTTCGATTCAAGAAAGAAATGTATCCCATGATGAAAAAGAAGGTAGAATCACAATCCAACCACACTTGCACCTTATGCCAAAGGTCTAAAGCAATCTCACACCCGAAAAATAAGTGATCCCGGGACTCGACATCATTGTTACAGATAGGGCATACAATCTAGTTGATCTCAATTCCTTTCGCAGAGAGGTTCCAACGTATGAGAAGAGCATCTAACCGAAACCTCCATAAGAAAACATTCACTTTCCCTGGAAGAAACTTGAACCATAATGTACTCATATTTTTCGTAGACAAAAGAACTCGATCCATATGGTCTCTAGCAGCCTTAACAGTGTATAAACCATCAGCACATAAAGAGCAATCCCATAAATCCATTTGATCAGATAAGTTACATACTCCGACCTCATCTCGAAGAGAAATAAGTAATTGATCATTTCTGCTACCAATATTTGCCCTAGCCCATGTCCAATTCCAATCACCATCAAACCATTTTTCTGCTATCGTATCATTTTTGTTAGTGTCCAAATGATAAAGACGATTAAACCGAGAAGATAACGTGGAGTTGCCACACCAAACATCGTGCCAAAATCGAATGTTTCTACCATTCCCAACCTTCATACGAATAATATCACCCGGCAATAAACCTTGGTCTACCACACTAGAACATGTCGTGACAATAGAAGACCATAAGCTCGAGTTGTTAGACGCGGTTCTTTCAAACACATTGCCATGTATCGATTTAATAATGAATACCCACATCTCGTCAGAGTTCAATAGAAAACGCCAACACCATTTATATAACAAGGCCAAGTTGAAAGCTTTTAGGCTCCCTACAATGAAGCCACCGAGATCAAAAGGAGCTAAAACCTTAATTTAGAATATTTGTAACTTCAATTTATTGCTAACTTTATTTTATTTTAATCTATAAATTTGTTTTAATACAAAAAAAATCTAAACATGTTGCAATCGAGTACAATGTAACATATCTATTCCACTACGAGTATAATATGTGACCACACCTTTTACTTCGAATTCACTGGATCATTCCTTTACGTTGACCCTTTTTTAAGATTCCAGAAAAACATTGACCTTTTTATACAAGGTCCGTTTATGCACTTAACTAAAACATCCGGTCCAAAAATGAAAAAAATAAGCACCAGAAATAACAGCAAAAAAAAGAGTGTTTGTTGTGCCGAGTGATTCCCGGTTGTTCTTTATCATCATCACATTTCTTTTGCTTCTATTCTAACCTTCAAATATTTCCTCTTATTTATTGCCCTAATTCTTACGTAATAAATTCATATTAATTTATGGATCAGATACTTACGTAATTCTCACACAACATATGCATGTATCCTCCATCTATACTTTATAAAAATAAATCTCTTAATTTTCAACACAATTTCCTATCGAATTTCTCGATAATTTGGTTATATTCTTTATATAAATAAATAAATAATGTCTAATTTATGGAGATTTAATAAGTTCACAGATGTAATAATCACATCGAAGTTTTATTCATCGTACACATCGAAACGTGGATTTGTGAAATTAAACCCTAGAATTGGTCGCCCGTGTATTCGCCGGAGTTCGTTAATCGGCGCGCAATCGAGATACAAATCGGAGCACGGTGGCGGCGGTGGTGGTTATGATGAGAGTACTGGTAAAACGTCGATGATGACACGTAGGATTAAAGCTGAAGCTAATTGTCCTAAATGTTGTAAACCGATGGATCTAGTTTTTACCGATTACCGGAATGTCATTCCTTCATCGGAATCTTCTACCGGAGATGAATTGGATACAGCACAGAATTCGAGTCCTAAACAGGCGGTTACTTTTTGCCCTAATTGTAAATCTGCTTATTCATCTAGGTCGTATAAAATGGTTCCTTTGCAGGGTAGGTTTATTGAAATTGGTAGATATAAAAACGGTAATGGTAATGGTAAGGATAAAGATAAGAAAAATGGTAATGGTGAAGATGATTATGGAAATAAACTCAGGGCTTCATTTTGGGCGACATTGCGGGCGTATGGCGGTGATTCGCCAGAAAATTGGACTAATCGTCCCCCACAGCAACCACAAACGCCGTCTGTTAATGGGCTGGCGGTGCATACTCCGCCTGGTCCTCCTTTTGCACCCGGGATTAATGTCGTCCGTGCAGGCGTTGGCGGTGGTGGTGGAAATGGAGATGGTGGTGGTGGAGAGAAGAATAGTGGCTGGGGCGGATCGAATTTGGGGAAGAATTTGCCTACACCCAAAGAGATTTTTCAAGGTCTTGATAAGTTTGTTATTGGTCAAACTCGTGCCAAAAAGGTTGCAACTTAACTTTTTCTATGTGAAAATTCTACTTTACCATAAATGAATGTGTGTATGTATATGTATGGTACTAAATCCATATGCATTTTGAACATTATGCTACATTTAACTCACATAAACAATAATCCAGATTCATGTTCCTATTTCTAGTACTTAGTTTCTACATAAGTTATATCCCAAATTGCCTTTATGCCTTTATGGGATAATGATGTGCTGTAATGGGTTGAATGACTGAGAAGTGAGTTTGATATTTATGTATAATCAAATCAAATACGGAGTATATATTTAATTCTAGATGGATATATAATTTTCTTTTTTTATAATCTGGTTATTCATTTTCTTTGCAGGTGCTTTCTGTGGCTGTTTATAACCATTACAAAAGAATATATCACGCTTCCTTGCAGAAAGGGTTAGTCATTTGACATTTTAGATTATATAAAACCGTTATCATGTCCCCTTACATAAGTTGAACTGAAATTATATATCAAAATTTAGGTCAGGAGGCGAATCAGGAAGCACAAAAATGGATGATGATGATGATAATGTAGAATTAGAGAAAAGTAATGTACTTTTAATGGGCCCAACTGGCTCAGGTATGACTTCTTTCTGTGGCAATGGGATGATATTACTTTCAGATTTTTGACTATCTTGATTCCAACTTTTTCTTGCTTTAGTTTCTCTTTAGTCTTTTGCTAATTGATGACGATTTTGATTTGACTTGTTTACTACAGGGAAGACGTTACTTGCAAAGACGCTTGCTCGTTTTGTTAATGTCCCCTTTGTCATTGCTGATGCAACGACATTAACGCAGGTACGTCAAATATGTTTCGATTGCTTTTATGGTGATGAATTTCAAAAACTGATATGAGTACCTGTTGTTGTTTGTTAATATGGGGTACATGATTTTCCTCTTTTCAACCTGTCATTTATGATTTTTGGTTTGAATAACGTATATCGAGATTTAGACTTTTATTAGTGACACATGACATCTATGGGATCATGTTTCATTTGATGTTTCTTCGTTTAGTTATAGATTTTCTATCAGTTCAAAACACTTATCAAATATTCAAGTTTCATTCATTGCTAAATCATATATAAGGCCAAAATGGTAATGTTCTGTCATTTAGATTGCCCTTTCGAATGATTAATGAAATTGTCATTTTTATTCAAAACGAAGTCCAAAAAAAAGAGATTTCATTCAGTGTTAAATCATACAATTTTATCAAACAGTCCTTGAGCTTCAATTAGAATGCTCTATCTGCTGCTATCCTCTTAGGTTTACTCTTTTTAAGTGTTTTTATATTTTATATTTTACAGGCCGGATATGTTGGCGAAGACGTTGAATCTATATTACATAAGCTACTTACGGTATTTTTTTTCATTTCCTTACAATTGATTGATATTATTTGTATATGCATTCCAGTTGCTGGCAATTATTCTGACATTTGCAACTTCACCAATTTATATGCTCCAAATGTTAATTAACATTTCATCTTTTTGTTCCGTTTATTATATATTCTTTCTTATCTGTTCAGTATAAATACACATGAAAGTCGGAACAAAAGCTATTATTTCTTTGTTATCTATTAATACATATCCTAAAGGTTGTGTATTTTAAATACATGATATGTAATGCGAGTACTTAATTAGCATTGTCTCAATTTTCAGAACTTGAAATTCTGATTTTGATGTAAGAAGTCACCTTGTAGGTTTGCATTTATAACTAAATTTAGTTTCAATTTGGTTTGAAGGTTGCAGACTTCAATGTTCAAGCAGCCCAACAAGGGATGGTTTATATTGATGAAGTAGATAAGATAACCAAAAAGGTATTTTCGGTATCTTCAAATCATATTCTCAATTACAGTACTTTTTTATTATTGCGCGCTGTATGTTGTGACAATCTTTATTATTTACTCCGTATATATATATATATATATATATATATATATATATATATATATATATATATATATATATATATATATATAAGCATTACAGGCTGAGAGCATGAACATCAGTAGAGATGTTTCTGGGGAGGGTGTTCAGCAAGCTCTACTTAAGATGTTGGAAGGAACTGTAAGTCTGATTATTATGCATCTGCAAAACTTGGCATCAATCAATCTTTTTTCAGGACTCTTTAAATTCTACTGAAATTAACATTGATAATACTATGAAGTAATTAGTGTTACATATGTGAAGGCTTGCAGCATATACGTATTTTGCTCTATGATTCTGTTTGGTCAATTTAGTTATTTGAACAAATCTTATTATGTTCGAAATGAAACATCGTTCAAATGATTGGGTTAAGGTTTATGATCAAATCTATATTACTGGTTAATTCTTTTGGGATAACTTTTTTTTGATTAGCAATCCTGATGTGTATCTAGTTTCCAATTTGCATTTGATTCTTCTTTAAATGCTTAAATTATTGTGACCTTTTTAACTGAATAGCAAATATTATATATCTTCTGCAGATAGTAAATGTGCCTGAGAAGGGGGCCAGGAAGCATCCACGAGGCGAAAACATCCAGGTATTACATTAATTAATGATTGTAATATTATCATTTCTGAATTTCCTTTTATAATAATTAGCCTTGCAAGTTTGATTACAAAATTTATCTTCTTTCAACGTTAATATAATGTTTTGAATTAAACTGATTTAGACGTATTGTAAATTTTAAATCCATTTAATGTGTTATACCTTTTAGCTAGCATTTTTTTTTATAAATTACCGGTTGACCCATCAGAGATTAAACATAAACCGAATCAATCCATTTATAAGTAAATGGATTCAAATTGCCACCTCTGTTTTTCAACTTGCTTTCCTGTATATGCTTTTGCTTATCTTACTAGCAATATCATATGTTGGGAAGATTTTGTCTAGCCTTCACATTGCAAAATAACTAAATAAGTTATGTTCTACAATCAATTTGCAGATAGATACAAAAGACATCCTTTTCATTTGTGGTGGAGCATTTATTGATCTGGAAAAAACTATATCTGAAAGGTGACTATTTGTATATAAATAACTCATTTTCACTCTATAAGTTGCCTGTGGAAAGTTAAAGGATCAAACTGAAACTCATGTTTATATCAGACGACAGGACTCTTCAATTGGTTTTGGAGCACCCGTTCGTGAAAATATGAGAAGCGGTAAACTGACTAATGCTACGGTCACATCATCTTTACTTGAATCTGTAAGTTACATTATTCCTGGACTATCCAAGTTGTTACCTTTTCTATGGTGTATTCCTAGAGGTGGCAAAATGGGTGGGCAGGGCAACGAGTCAAAACAGGTCAGGTTGGGTCGACCTTAACAACTTATTGTCCTAGACGTTGAAATCAGAAATAACGTTCTATTAAGTATATTTACAAGAGCCATATTGTTTCAACAGTATTTTTTTTTTTCCTTTTTTTGACGGGAAAATTGTTTTTGGGGGTTTTATACATTCTAATACACTTTGGGCGCCATGCGTCCTGTTGGACCCGTTATAGATAAAACATAGCTTGAGTAACCTTCTGCTTTCAATGATGTTGTTTAGTACTTATTGATTATTTTGAATTTGTCAGGTTGAAAGTAGTGATCTTATAGCTTATGGACTGATTCCTGAGTTTATAGGACGTTTTCCAATTTTACTTAGTTTATCCGCTCTAACCGAGGACCAATTAGTTCAGGTAACTTCAGTGTTTGTTGCATACTTCATTTTGGTAAAATTTTTACACTTTTCTTGTTAGCCATAGGAATTTCATTTTTTTTTTAAGTTTTGGTTAAAGGGGTATTTGAATGTATCTTTTTGAAGTGATTATGAATAATCAAAACTATACTGTCAAAATTTATTAAATTAGGCTGCATGATATGGTGTTTGGATTTAAATCTGCTCTTTGAGTCTGAAACAAGAAAATAATCAAAACCTTCTAAATGTTCTTTTATTGTGATGCTTCTTGTATACAAGTGTAGACTTAAAGATATGACCTTTAACTTATTTTTTTGCAGGTCCTTATGGAACCAAAGAACGCTCTTGGTAAGCAATACAAGAAATTGTTTCAGATGAACAATGTAAGCATTTGATTCACACGTCTCTCTTTCTCATGTACAAGAGGGGGCAACGGGCCTACGTAGACAGGTTGGGCAGGGTGGTTTGACTGGTCCGGATAGGTCCATTTTAAAGTGGCAGTGTCAGCTTGCGTTGTCTGCCAACCCTTGTGTGTCAACATAATTATGAGCGAGAACTCGATTTTGTTACTTCTTTAAATTTAAATCCCTGAGGTTGTATGCATGGACGTAGACTTTGGGTATACTAATCCGTTACATTTGATTTGTAGTTTCATAGTTTACCCATTTGTCCCATTTGACTCTGAGATAAAACACAACCCCAATATATTTATTCACAAGTAAATGGGTCAAAATTGCTACATATCAGTAATATTTCATTTTTAGATTGTTTTGAAACGTTTCCTTGACCATCACAGGTGAAACTACATTTCTCAGAGAAGGCACTAAGGTTAATAGCTCAAAAGGCAATGGTTAAGAACACTGGTGCTAGAGGTTTAAGAGCCATACTTGAAACTCTTCTAACTGACGCTATGTATGAGGTATGTTAAATTTAATTGGTTGGAAGAATTTATATTTTTATTAATTTAATAGGTTATATGAATTTATATTTTTATTAGAGTCCTTCACATTTTGATTTTTTTTTTCTGTATTTATAATTATAGATTCCTGATATCAAGACGGGCAATGATCGAGTAGAGGCAGTGGTGATCGACGAGGAGTCAGTTGGCACAGTAGATAAATTTGGATGCGGTGGAAAAATCCTCCGTGGTGATGGTGCATTAGATGATTATCTTTCAAATAGCAAGTGTAAAGAACGTATGGTATGAACTTTAATCCGTGTTTACATTATTATAATTCATGTTGCAAAAATGGTTCAGTTGGTTAAAAGCGATTAGTATTAGGCTTGACCGACCGCCATTAATGTGTCAACAAGTAGTATTGGGTTTGACCCACTCTATGATATGTTGTAGGAAGCCGAAGGGCAGCTGTTGGAAGGTGACGAAGATGTCTCATCAAAGGCCATGAGTATGTAAGATAACTATCGATACAGTTACAATTAAGCGTAATTTAGTTTAGGAAGTCTCCGTTGTTGATTGCGTTGTATAAACCATCCATAAACTGGTGTAAATTATCTTAATATAGAACAGAATAGCATCTCATTCGGATAGAGTTGATAGATAGGCAAAATAATAAGAAAAATCCGATCAGTCAATGGAGGTAAAACATAGAGAAAATGTAGCTTCCATTTATAAGATGCACTCTGTAAAAAAAAAAAAGAACATTTGAAATTGCAGTATTGAGCCAATTTATTTTATATTTCTTAAATTGCGTGTTTTTTGTCTGGGTACAATAGCGATGCTTAAATAGTTTGACTCTATGTTGATTATCTCACAGATTTTTACATACAAAGAAGGATTAAGGAACAATCTGATTCATTACACTTTTGACTATTGACTGGATATACTTTCCCTTTGACTCTTGTTCTCCAAACGCATTGGAGGGATACTCTGTTGATGCCTAAAAACATTGTACGGATCGATTTGTGTCTTCGCTCTCACTAATCGATCGTAATTCTTATAAAAGTACTTCTCCCCCCATTCTCGACCCATCTCAACCGCATCATCTGAGTCGACTCGAGTTTTAATCCAGTTCATTACTCCGATATCAACATCCATGTAGTTAATGTACGCGGCTCGTGGGTCTTGTGCCACATAGGGGGTCATCGAGCCGTGAAACCCTCGTATCCAAGCTAAGTACTCATCCGCTTTATCGCTGTCTACTTCTTTCCATTCCACTAGATACTGAATAGTGAATATATTACCTTCTCTATGAGGGAATGGAATCGAGTCGCTACTTATAGTTTCCATTGCGCCACCGTACGGGTCCAAAATCACATATCCTTTTGGTTGTTTCTCGAGTATATCAAGTGCGGTAGTTAGCCCGAACCTTGGAATAGGTATCCGAACATAGTCCGATTTGGCCTTGTAGTACAACTTATCTTGTAAGAAGCGATTCTTCAAGTCAGAAACCGAACTTTCATCTCCATAACCCGAGAAGAAAAGAATCGACTCAATCCAACTCGTTTCCTTACAGTCGTTTTCCATGACTTTTAGCTCAGGAAACGTTTGATTTATGATAGATAACATTTTTGTTTTCGCTCCCAAATAAAATCCTTTGAACGTAGCCGATAAACCCGGTTTGCCTTTGCGTTCCGGCAAACCTGCACCTACAAATGACGATAAGTAAAAGTCTTCGGGCAATTTAGGTGCAATGTGTTGCCATTTATTTACCAAATCAGTCACATATCCCTTCGTACCTGGTCTAGACACGACGAAATTAGTG